>NC_057801.1:618464811-618764811 GCF_018294505.1 Triticum aestivum
CCTCGAAAGACGTCGTGGGCAAGCCTTTGGTCATGATGTCGGCAAATTGTTGGGAGGTGGGAACGTGCAGAACACGGACATGGCCAAGAGCCACCTGATCCCGAACAAAATGGATATCAAGCTCAATGTGCTTGGTGCGACGATGATGAACCGGGTTGGCGGAGAGGTAGACGGCGGAGACATTGTCGCAGTAGACAACCGTGGCCTTCTCAACAGGACACGAGAGCTCGTGAAGAAGCTGACGAAGCCAGGAGCACTCAGCAACAACGTTGGCCACAGCGCAGTACTCAGCCTCGGCGCTAAACCGCGAGACGGTGGGCTGCCGCTTGGACGACCACGACACCAGGGATGGTCCAAGGAAGATGCAGTAACCCGAATTAGAACGATGAGTGTCCGGGCAACCAGCCCAGTCGGCGTCGGAGTAGGCGACCAGATCAGTGGCAGTGGAGACGCGCAGAGTGAGACCGAGATCCATAGCACCGCGGATGTAACGGAGAATCCGCTTAACGGCAGTCCAGTGAACATCTCGAGGAGCATGCATATGCAGGCAGACCTGCTGAACCGCGTACTGAAGCTCCGACCGAGTGAGAGTGATGTACTGGAGAGCACCAACAATGGACCGGTAGAAGCCAGGATCTGGAGCAGGAGTACCATCAGTAGCAGAGAGCTTGGCCTTCGTGTCGACATGAGTGGCAGCCGGTTTGCAGTTAAGCATACCAGCACGGTCAAGGAGCTCATGAGCGTACTTCCATTGATGAAGAAAGAAACCATCAGGACGACGCACCACCTCAACATCGAGGAAGTAGTGCAACGGACCCAAGTCCTTGATGGCAAACTCAGCACGGAGACGATCAGTAAGCCAGCGAAGAAGCTCAGAAGTGCATGCTGTTAGGATGATGTCGTCAACATAGAGCAGCAAGTACGCCGTGTCTGTGCCCTGGTGATAAACAAACAGCGAAGCATCGGAGCGTGTAGAGCGGAAGCCGAGTTGGTGAAGAAACGCTGCGATGCGCTGGTACCAGGCACGAGGAGCTTGCTTGAGCCCATACAATGAGCGTGAGAGCAGACACACATGATCAGGACACGCCGGGTCGACAAACCCCATGGGCTGCTGACAGAAAACCTGCTCCTCAAGATGACCATGCAGAAAAGCGTTGGAGACATCCATCTGATGAACTGGCCAGGCACGAGAGACCGCTAATTGTAAAACAGTGCGGATCATCCCGGGCTTAACAACCGGGGCGAAAGTGTCGGTGAAGTCCACACCGGCGCGTTGCCGGAAACCACAAACAACCCAACGCGCCTTGTAGTGATCCAGAGTGCCGTCGGGACGAAGCTTGTGTTTGAAGACCCACTTCCCGGTGATCACGTTAGCATGCCGGGGATGGGGAACAAGCTGCCAAGTCCGGTTCCGCTGCAAAGCGTCGAACTCCTCCTACATGGCGGCCATCCAGAGAGGGTCGCGGAGAGTGGCCCGGACCAAGGACGGCAGCGGGGAAGGAGCGGACGTCGAGGCGGTGCAGACGTAGTCGTCCGCATAGCGGGAACTCGGGCGAAAAACCCCGGTGCGCGAGCGGGTGACGGGCCCGGCCGTCGGAGCAGCCGCGGGTGGCGGTAAGGCCGTGGCATCCACGGCGTCCACTGGAGAGGCAGTGGCCTCCACGTCGTCGGTGAAGCCAGCAGACGGGGCTGGCGAGGCGGGCGACCGAGGCGGGGTCGAGGCCGCAGCGTCGGGGGAGCCAGCCGACGGGGCTGGCGAGGCGGGCGACCGAGGCGGGGTCGAGGCCTCGCCCATAGAGGCCGCACCAGGGGAGGCGGCGCCAGGAGAAGCCGACCCAGCCGGCGGCCCAACATGCGGCTCATCAGGCGGCCCAACATGCATGGCGGGCGACGTAGGCGGCGTCGACGGGGCTCCAGGCGACGAGGGCGTCGAGACGGAAGAGGGAGCCGCGGAGGGCCCCGATCTGGAGGAGGGAGCCGCGGGCGGGGGTGCCGGAGCACCCAAGGCCGGCAGCTGACGGCGGCGCGGAGAAGAGCCCGCCGCGGGAGGGGAAGACGACACCACCTGTTCCTGTGCAAAAGGAAACACAAGCTCATCAAAGTACACGTGTCGTGATGTGATGACATGGTGAAACACAGGGTCGTAGCAGCGATAACCCTTAGTGTTGGCCGGGTAACCAAGGAAGACACATGGAACGGAACGAGGAGCGAGTTTATGGGCAGTGGTGGCGGTGGTGTTGGGGTAGCAACGGCAATCGAAAATACGGAGACCATCGTAGGAGGGAGGAGTACCATATAAGAGATGGTGAGGCGCGTAGTTCCAGCGCGGACGGCATGGCCGGAGATTGAGGAGGAGGGTGGCGGTGGCGAGGGCATCAAGCCAAAACCGAGAAGGCATGTAGGCATGGAAGAGAAGGGTGCGCACGCACTCATTGAGGGTGCGGAGGATGCGCTCGGCACGGCCATTCTGCTGGGAGGTGTATGGACACGTGAGACGAAACACGGTGCCGTGGGTGGAAAGAAGATGGCGGATGGTGAGATTGTTGAATTCTTTCCCGTTGTCAGTCTGAAGTGCGAGTATGGGTCGCCCGAACTGGGTGGAGACATAAGCATAGAATGCAATGAGAGTAGCGGCAACATCAGATTTCCTACGAAGAGGAAATGTCCACACAAAGTGAGAGTAATCATCCAGTATGACGACATAGTAAAGATAACCAGAATTACTGGGTACTGGAGATGTCCATACATCGCTATGAATTAACTCAAACGGAAAAGATGCAACTGTGGAAGAGGAACTAAAGGGAAGGCGAACATGTTTGCCTAACCGGCAGGCTTCACATGAGTGAGCGGCCGTTTGATTACATAAAAAAGAAAATCCTCTCATTATTTGACGAAGTGAAGAAGTGCTAGGATGCCCGAGACGAGCATGCCAAACATCGACGCTGGCGGAAAAAGCGCGAGGACCACCCGGAGATGACGGCGACTGAACTGGGTAGAGGTCGTCGGGACTGTCACAGCGGTGAAGAATCATCCTGGTGCGAGCGTCCTTAACAGAAAAGCCAACTTCGTCAAATTCCACAGTTACGAAATTATCACGAGAAAGGTTGCGAACAGAAACTAAGTTCTGAATGAGATGAGGAGAAACAATGACATTATTAAGAGAGAGAGGTCGAGAGTTAGAAGGAAAAGGTGCAGAACCGACATGGGAGATAGGGAGACCAACACCGTTGCCGATGATGATGCGGGAGGGAGTAGAAGTGGGATGAACGGAGGAGAGGTTATCCGAATGAGCGGACATATGAGCGGTGGCACTGGAGTCCATGATCCAATCGCCACCACCATCGGAGTAGGGTGGCGGCTGCTGCAGTGCCGCTAGAAGAGCCGGGTCGTAGTAGGGGGCGCCGGGGGCGCCGTACGCGCCGTAGGAGGGCGCGGCAGGAGGGGCGCCGTGGACGCCGTGGGCGCCGAAGGGCGCGGCCAGGAGCGCCCGGTGGGCGCTCGGGCGGGGGCCGAGGATGCCCGGGGCGGGAGGCCGCGGCACGGGCATGCTGTAGGCGTGCACGACCCCCGTCCAGGGGTTGTAGCCACCGGCCCAGGGTGGCAGGGGCTGCTGCTGGGGGCCTGACCACCGCCGCCGCCACCTTTGCCTCCGCCTTGGCGGTTACCGCCGCGACCGCGGTGGCGGTTGCCGCCGTTGCCACCGTTGCGAGGTGGTTGGGGCGGCTGCGGCACCGGCGGAGGGTGCGGGACAGCCGGAGGACGAGGCGCCGAGGGTGGTGTAGAGGCGCCGGTGGAGAGGCCGGAGGCGAGCGTGGTGTGGACGGCGTGGGTGCGGAGGTGCTTCATCCGCCGCTCCTCAAGACGGAGATAGGCCACCGCCCGCTCGTAAGTGGGGTTGGCCATGAGGGTGAGGTTGGAGGCGGCGTTGCCGAAGTCCTCATTGAGGCCGGCGGTGAGCGTCGAGAGGAGAAGCTCATCGCCCACCTTGAACCCGACGTCATTGAGCTCGTCGGAGAGGGTCTTGAGCCGGAGGCAAAAGGCGTCGATGGTGGAGTCGTTCTGATGACATCCAAAAAATTCCTGCTGCAAGAAAACAATCCGTTGAAGCTTGTTGTCGGTGAAGAGGCCATTGATCTTGGTCCACACCGTGTAGGCATCGTCCCCATCGCGAACGACGGTGTGGAAGATGTCCGAAGAAACGGTAAGGAAGAACCACCGGATAAGGGTGGCGTCGATGGCGAGCCAGTTGGCGTCGTGGGCGCCGACGAAGAAGTTGGCGAGACCGTCCACATGATCACAAAGGTTGTACTCACGGAAGAGGAGGTTGAAGTAGGTTTTCCAGGCATAGTAGTTTGCGGAGGCGTGGGAGAGGATGATGGGAACGTGATCGGAGAGGTGGATGTTGCGGATGTCGGCGACTTGGGGCTCATCGGGCTCGGACCCGTAGGAGGAGGCGAACGGGTTGCTTGGAGGGGCGCTGGAGGAGGAGGAGGTGCCGAGGGCCGACATGGCAGAGGGAGGGGGTGGCGGCGCAAGATGGGATCGGGGATGGGTTAGGGTTTTCGGGAGGGAGGCGACACGGGGATGGCGGCGTGGGGAGGCAGGGAGGTTGGGGGCGCGGCGGGGTGGTGGGGAAGGGAGGGAGGAGGCGCGGCGGGGTGGTGGGGAAGGGGAGGAGGAGGCGTGGCGGCCGGAGAGGCGGCGGCGCGGTACAGCGAGGGCGGCGGTGGCCTGGGGAGGCGACGGCGGCACGGCTAGGGCTGGGGATCGAGGGTTAGGCTGATACCATGTAGAGGAATATGATGCAACTCTCAATGTATTGATAGGTGCGTATACACTAGTATATATAGTACATAGGGCAAGTCATATCCTCAACTATACACAAGAAGGAGACTTGGAGTACAAGAATACATGTGCTAAATACATATCTCAACAGCAATGTTGGGTTGCCTCACCGATAAATGATGAAAGCAACCTACTCATAATTTGAGGGTATCACACAAATGCAAATTTGTGTTGGGTTGCCTCACCGAGAAATGGTTAAATAGTTGTTCCCTTTTATCTCACATACTTGTCGATAATCTTGTTACATGATGGAAAAAAACATCACACCATTCTTCCTTTGGCGCTACACATCATAGAATGAGGCTACCAACCAGAAATGATACGAGAGGTACAGTTAAATTGTCATCCAATTCAGTGCTGATGGGGTGTGACTCTACAAGTGCCGTGGCTACGGAGACCACAAGGAAGCCGAAGGTCATGCGCCAACTTTCCTCAATGAAACCAAAAGTGTGAAAGTAATGCATGCACCTGAACACGAGAATGAAGATTAAGCAAAGTACATGCAAGCATGGTAACATGTCTCATTCAGTAATTACCCAACTGAAGCCAAGAAACCAGCCACAGCCATTGCTATGCTTCCAGCATATGACTTGTTGGGGTTGTATGGAAGCTTTTCTTTCCCTACACGGCGCCCCACTATGTCTGCTACACCTGGAAGCATATAGAACAACATCAAGAATGGGTGGAAAAAAAAATTATATCTACTTTCATTTCAAGCGACGGCATGAGGAATGCAGCAAATTGGTGACAAGTGCAGATATATGCCCATACCATCTCCAGCGCATAAGTTGCAGATAAGTGCTATAGCAATCGGAGATGTTCTCCATAATACAGAAGTGGCCAAAGCTATAGCAGTAACATAGTACAGTGGTGCCTTGAGGAATTCCCTGTGTTCAATAGAAAAAATAGGTAAAAAGGAAAATAAATTAAATAACCAAAAGTTGGCATACGTAAGTGTTCAACCTCTGGTCTCCAGATCGGCTCAATATTTTGACTACAGCTTCATTTTTCCTTATTCCTAGCCCCAATAGAAGAGTCCTAATAATATTAATCCCAGACGGAAGTGCAGCAAGGAAAGGAGCATACCTTCCTGAGCTGTATAAATTATAAATAATTAGTATTCAATACCAAGATGCTGATTTACATTGACAAGATCAATTCAGAATTTAACTACTCCCTCCATTTTTATATACAAGGCCACAATCAAAATTACAATTTGCAACTATACAAGGCCACAAACACTAATCGAGACAAAATTGATGGTGTTCGCCTCGTACTAGCAAAAGAGGACATTAATTATCCTTTGCATGCGCCTCATTAATCAACCAAAAGGAGGGAAAGCATTGACTTGTTATAGGTAGAACAGAAAAATATGCATTAATTAACACGACAAACAAGGAGATAATCTAGCTTGCAATATTGACTTAAGCACACATTTACTTTTGCCTTGGTACCTGTAATATGTGTTTGTGGCCTTGTATACAAAAATGGAGGGAGTACCTGAAAAGGGGCCAAAAGAGCAAGGGTACCATCCCAATAGTTATGTGCATAAGTTTCCTATTGAGTTTCTGCATCCATAAAAGGACATTTATCAATACAAAGTGCCTATGAAGCTGCACATTTCATTAAGGCAGAGACAATCATACATAGCTATGTACTCCCTTTGTAAAGAAATATATGAGCGTTTAGATCATTAAAGTAGCGATCCAAACGCTCTTAAATTTCTTTATTACGGAGGGAGTAACATGTTTAGCATATTTAGTGCCAAATGTGGGCCATGGCATATAATTAACTTTTGTGAGCAAGTCCACTTTATGCTTGAATTAACTGAGTAGGTAACCCTAAATGTCATCTGGAGGCTCTGAATTCGTGACATATTGATAGGCCATCTGACATAGTGACATCAGTCGTAGAATAAATTGCAAATAGGATGGGCTGTACAGAACCCAATGGGTCATGAACTGGGCTTCTGTTTTTTCCCTTTTTGAACAAGGAACTGGGCTTCTGTTAATTAGGCTGGATACTAGAATTCAACTTCCATTCCAACGGTTGATTTGCCGTAGAATAACACATCAAAGGGCTTGAGCAACTGAACAAATGCAGTTCACTAGAAAACTAGTACACCACCATTTAGTAGTAGTAGTAGTACTCTCACCATAATCAGAGATAGAACTATATTTTGAACGATAGCACAAAATAGAGAAATTCATGCACAGAATTCACCCATCACATTTGTGTAAACCATTTCATTGAACATTTGTGTTCATATCTGATAATAGCAGCTACATAGACTTCAACTTAGCATTGCCGACTTAAGATGTTTTCCCCCCTATATAGAGTTATCGGTACGCGAGTTTGTTACGTGCCTATATATTCATCATTAGTTATTACACTTGAAGTACTATCATTTACTGACCAGATCGCAGAAGCCGCGCTCGACAAGCCCATGGAAGAAATGGAAGAGGCCGTGGGCGACGCCTGTGGTGACGGCCGAGGACACGAGGTCCTGGACCAGGCCGCTGCTGCCCACCGGCGAGATCACGGCGGCCATCATCGTTGCCCTCCGGCTGCGGCCAGCAGTGCTGCCGCGGGGGAGGGATGGCGGCACTGAGGAGGAGGAGGAGGCAGTCAGCGCGGTCCTGGTGGGTGAGCGGAGGGGTCTCGACGGGAGGCAAGTGTAGAGTGGAAAGGAGGAAGCCGGGGAGAAGGGATGGACGTTGAGGCAGCGCATTTTTGCGTGTGTGCACAGCTGACGACGAAGGTAGGAGAAATGGGAGATGCAAGCTGCTTGAATCGAACAAAAACTAGCAAAAGCCTCGCGCGGCAGATTGCAAACGGCAGCGTCAATTGTTTCACGCCAACCGAAGTACATGTACATGCTAATCGTATCTTTACACTGTGTTAACGTTAGCCTTTGCATGTCGTGATATGTGGACGTTAGTCCTTTTGCGCTTTGCATGTCGTGGAGGTGCACGTGAAGAAGTCATGTAGGAAAATGCACAAACGCAACAAAATGACGGTGAGCACGGAGGGGCATGTGGCATGTGAATGGTGCTAGTACTTTTTGTTATGCAAAGTGTTTAGTGTTCTTCGAACAGTAGAAAGTTCGGCACTGCAGTCTTACTTCAAGCAGAAAGCCACGGTCTGAGGAGCGTTACCTTGGAAGCTGTCAAACCCCGAGTACCCTAGCTCACGCAGGCAAGACAACATGCAGAAGCACACCATGGCGAGCAAAGAAAAGCAGAGGAGATCAGTATAAACGCTCAAGTTTTGCCATCTAATTTTTTTCTTTTCTCCGGAGAGCAAGACATACGGCATACAGCGTCAACCTTGGGACCAATCTCAGTATGTAAACGGCTGGATAAATAGTTACTCCCTCCGCCCCATAATGTAAGACGTTTTTTGACACTAGAAAACTGTTCCTATGGTTCAGCAGCATTTACAACAACAAAAATATCGCATGCTTGTCGATAATCTTGTTACATGTCGGAAGTTCACGTGGCGAAAAGAAACGTCACAGTATTCTTCCTTTGGCGCTAAACATCAGAGAATGAGGCTACCGACTAGGAATGATGTCAAGGGAACAGTTAAATTGTCATCCAGTTCAGTGCTGATGGGGTGTGACTCTACAAGTGCCGCGGCTACGGAGACCACAAGGAAGCCCAAGGTCATGTACCAGCTTTTCTCCATGAGACCGAAACTGTGGAAGTAATGCATGTACCTGAACAATATGAGCGCAAACGATTGAACAGAGCACACTGAAGGGGGAAAAACAGGTAACATGGTCTCATTAAGTAATTACCCAATTGAGGCCAAGAAACCAGCCACAGCCATTGCTATGCTTCCTGCATATGACTTGTTGGGGTTGTATGGAAGCTTTTCTTTTCCTAGGCGTCTCCCCACTACGTCTGCTATACCTGGAAGCATACAGCGACGAAGGGTGAACAGCCTAATTATATCTGCTTTCGTCTAGGAAGGGCGAAGCAGCTAATCCTTTTGGCATACTGTTTACAGCCAGTGTGAAGATAGGCAACAGATTATGTCGCGCAAGATAAAAATTTGTTCTAGGACATATAGTGCGAAATGCAGATACATGCACGTACCATCTCCAGCGCATAAGTTGCAGACAAGTGCGATAGCAATTGGAGATGTTCTCCATAATACAGAAGTGGCCAAAGTTATAGTAGTAGCATAATACAGTGGTCCCTTGAGAAGCTCCCTAAGTTGAAAAGAAAAACAGGTAGAAAGGAATCATAACCTGAACCGGTCAAAGCAAGACTCGATAATGCCATAAAAAATGAAAAGGAGAATCTCAAGACAAAAGATCTGTATTTAATAACAGAGGGTTGGCATTAACTGTGGCACCTGTGGTCTCCAGATCGGCTCATTGATTTGACCATAGCTTCATTTTTCATTATTCCTAGCCCCAATAGAAGCATCCTTATAATATTAATCCCTGGTGCAAGTGCAGCAAAGAAAGGAGCATACCTTCCCGAGCTGTATAAAGCATTAGTACTGAACACCAAGATGCTGATTTACATTGACAGTATCATTTCAGATATCAATTACCTGAAAAGAGGCCAAAAGAGCAAGAATACCATCCCAATAGTTATGTGCACAAGTTTCCTGTTCAGTTTCTGCATCCAAAAAAGGACATTTATCAATGCAAAGTGTCTATATGAAGTCACATATTTCAATAAGAAAAAGACACTCGTACATGGCTAATTGGCTATGTTACAGTGGTTAGCATATTTAGTTGCCAAATGTACGCCATGGCACATTGCGTTAACTTTTGTGAGCAAGTTCACCTGTGCTTGAATTAACTGAGTAGGCAGCTGTAAATATCATCTGGAGGCTCTGAGTTCATGATGTATTGACAGGCTATCTGAGATCAGTCAAGAATAAATTGCAAACAGGGTGGGCTGTGCACAACCCAAGGGTCCATGGAACGGGTTTTTGTTAGGCTACAGAACAGTGGCGGATGACCACACGGTATGTGTGGTAAGCAATTTCTGAATGGAAATTAAGTTATGCTGATTTAGCTTGTTAGCTCTACTTAAGGAAAGTACATAATCCAAAAAAAAAAGAACAGTAGCGGAGGACCGTCAAAAAAGTTGGTATGGTGAAGTCGAAGGCATAGGCTAAAATGAGCACATGATCATTTTAATTGCCTTTCCTCTTTAGCCTATAGCTAGCATGTAGCAAGGAGTATAGGCAGAGTAGTACTTTATATCCGCACTTATGTTCAACAGGGTCAATAGCACATGACGAGATTCAAGTGTCTTCTCTGAAGGATAATAGGGCCCAATTGTTGGATTATATGGAACAAGATATGTTGCCCTATGGGGTCCTCTGCCAGTGCTACAGAATAGAATTCATCTTCCACTCCAAAAGATGGACTGTCGCAGGAATGATGCATCAAAGGGCTCTAGAGGAACTAAACAAATACAGTTGACTAGAAAACTAGTGCACAGTTATTTAGTAATCTGACCATAATCAGCTGTAGAACTACATTTTGAACAATAGCAGGATTTGTGGATATCTCAACAACTTTCAGTCTCTCATCCGAAACATTTGAGTTTCTAAAGTATCTAAAAATAGCAGCCTATACCCGGTTCATAACTCATAAGTACTGAAAAAAAATTACATATGCATGCTACACAATAGAATTCATCTTTCACTCCAAAAGATGGACTGTCGCAGGAATGATGCATCAAAGGGCTCTAGGGCAACTAAACAAATGCAGTTGACTAGAACACTAGTGCACATTACTTAGTACTCTGACCATAAGCAGCTGTAGAACTATATTATAATAGCAGGATTTTTCTTTTGAGAACCAAAGAGCAGGCTACTCATTGGTGTTGTTACAGTCACGTTCATACACATGGGCGAGGTTATCAGGGACCTTTCCGAACAGTCTCTGATCACCAGATTTCTTCGCTTCCACTGCCAGCTCATGGGCGAGGTTAGCAGGATTTGTGGATATCTCAACAAATTTTAGTCTCTCATCTGAAACATTTGAGTTTCTAAAGTATCTAAAAGTAGCAGCCTATACCCAGATCATAAATACTAAAAAAAATCACATATGCATGCTACTTCCAAATTATACAAAATAGAGCAATTCATGCAGTGACAGCTAGATTGCAACTCAGCATGCCGATTTAATCGAACCTTAATAAATGACAGAGTTCACCATCAATTCTATTTATAACTGACAATAGCAGCTAGTAGTAGATTTCAACTCAGCATGCCGAATTAGGTTTCTCTTTCCTACAGTGTTATTTGTATGCAAGTTCGCTGCATATTTATCATTAATCTCAGCTGAAATATGATTTCTATCAAACCATATCGTGCAACAGATAACTCTATAAATTTCAGTCCTAATACTTAGCTTGTTCATTTTCAGAGTAACAATTCAAAGAATTCGACCTCTGGTGCACACAAACTCTATCACCAACAAAATGTGAGACGACTCCACCTCTGACTATCTGTCATATAACCCATTATTGGGAAATCGATGTAATTCGGTATTGCCCTGGTCTTGTTACTGTTTTCTTTAGGGATGGCCTCGTTGCTGGTTCCATCTTTGCTGTTGTCATGTTACTGTTACATCGTAGTAGAACTTAGTATACAGGATAAGACGGAGCGGAGCTTTACGAAACCAGTGACTTGATGCGGAGACTGACGCGCTAGATGAACGGTAAAATTCCGGGGCAAGTGGGGAGCGCAGGCCGTTGACTGACTGACTGACCTGGTCGCAGACGCCGCGCTTGGCGAGCTCCTCGAAGAAGCGGAGGAGGCCGAGGGCGATGGCCGCGGTGACGCCCGAGGACACGAGGTCGTGGACCAGGCCGCCATCCCCCGGGGAGACCACCGCGGCCATCGTCGTCGCCCTCCGGCTCCGGTCGGCGGCGCAGCCACGGCGGGGGAAGCCGAAGCGGAAGCGGAGGGAGGGCGGCGCTGAGGAGGAGGAGACGGTCGGCGCGGAGCTGGTGGGTGAGCAGAGGGGTCTCGATCGGAGGCGAGTGTGGAGTGGGGAGGAGGAAGGAAGCAAGAAGGGATGGGCGCCGAGGCTGAGCATTTCGGGTGTCCACAGCCGACGGCGACAGCGAGGCGGATGGCTTAGAGACGAGGGAAGGGAAAATTGCCCATTTTAAATGGAAAGATGTAAACTGTTTTCGTACTAATCGGACAAATCGGTAGCCGATATCAACAAAATGCGGAGACTATCGGTTCCTCAGCTCAGATCAGAGGACGAAAAGAAGAAGATTGGATGCCGACCTTTACACGCTGAACGGTTAGTTCCAGGCCAGAAATAAAATTATGCCATATTCCCACTGAAAAATACTCCCTCCGTACCTAAATATTTGTCTTCCTAGAGATTTTAAATGAACTACCACATACGAATGTATATAGACATATTTTAGAGTGTAGATTCACTCACTTTGCTCCGTATATAGTAACTTGTTGAAATTTCTAGAAAGACAAATATTTAGGAACGAAGGGAGTAGAACTTGACATTTTGTAAGTTGTGTTAATAAAAATCGCACCGGTCGATTTTTCAGGAGCGAAATCTAACCCAGACGGATTTAGCGTGCTTCGTTGCATGGTCGGTGTTGTTTTAATTATTTTTTGCAGAAAGATGATGAAGTGTGTTTTTCTCTTTGGTATGTCTAGCTTTTGTCTAGATGAGAATTAACTATGTCCCATCTGAATGACATTAGTATGAAAGAAGAAAGAAAAGGAAAATAAAAAAATCAACACGAATCTCCGTGTAAAATTAAATGGCACAAAAGTTAGCAAATTCATTTTTATAATGTGGTGTTTTAGATGGTGTGTTGTCTACAAATTAATCCACACATATGTAGGGAGGCTTTTTTTTACACTGATGACATATGTATTATATTGGTGCTACAGTGTTTGATTTTGGCATTTACCTTTTGTTAGGTGATAAGAGAATGCGAGACTGATGAATTTTATAAAGTTGTTGCAGATTGATTCGACAAATCGTTGACCAGTGAACTAAAATTAAACACCTCAGCTGAATAAGAGAGCTCAATCCAAAATCATATCGATGCTACAGTGTTGTATCTTGGTATTTTCTTTTTGTGAGGTGATGAGAGCGTGCGCGATGTTGATATATTTGTATAAACTGGTTGTTGCCGACTGATTTAAGAAATCATTGACCAGTCTAAATCATAAACTGAACTTAAAATTGGACAACTTAGATGAGAGAGCTCCTTAAAAAATTATGACCAAATTAAAATTGAGAACCCAATTCAAAACCAATATCCTTCATTGAATGAAAAGCTATTGGTTTTGCGTGCGTATAATTTTAACTTGGCCAATTATCCTCAACATGCCAATCCTCAAGTGAGCTCAGTGATATCGTAGATGGCTAGCATGCGTCTTCCCCCATCCAAGCCACTGCCCCTCCATCTGTCTGCCCCCACCCGAGTTAACTGAAAGTATGAAAACCCCGAATATGTACGAATATACTTGATCTTCAACACAATCTATGCTTGGGTTGACACAACTTCTAATCTACTCGACTTGTGTTGGGCGAACTTGTGTTGAATGTTTTGTAAACTTCATGTGGTGCAGTGGAGCATCATTTGTTGAAATGTTCTACGTAGTTCATGTGGTACGGTGGAGTATCTTATAGGCCAATCGCAAAAAGAAAGCACTCACCGACTCCACTAATACTTATTATTTGTGTCCACTAATCAGGGAGGTCATCCGAGTGAACTATTATTCCCCAGTCAGAAAGGAACAAACGAATGTTTTTTTGGCTCACAAAACCACTCCCAGTGAACCCTTCATAATTGTCGTGCAAAAACAAATAAGTTTTTCATGTTGATTCATAAGGATTTGTCATGTTCTAAAATAAAAATGGATCGAAGGCTTACTTGAATTCCAATTGGAATCTATTCAGGAAATATATTTATTAGCTTCTATCTAGGAAATATATAAACAATTCAAATGGATGGAAGGCTTACTTGAATTCCAATTGGAATCTCGAGTTACACTTAAAAACAAAACGAAAACTGCCTTTAACATGGATGATAATGACATTAATAGATAGATGCAAATATTATGATTGTTCCCATAAATTATTCATATTTTTACGAGATTGTATGAATTATATATGATGTTATTACAAGACTATGTTGGTTTTAGTATTTTTTATATAAAAAGTGAAAAATGCTTTGTTGGGGTATCCTCAATTGCCTTATTGGGCCATGGCCGAGTCAGTGGTAGTATGTGACGGTTTGTAATCCATGACAATTTCATGATTTCATCATAGAATGTGTCACCTTATTGGGACTTATGCGCCCTCTTTTGATATGTGATGGAAATTCCAAAATGTCATGGATTTAAGCCAATATGTGATGGTTTTGGGAATGCCACTAGAAATCAGTCATGGATTAATAGGTTTCTTGTAGTAACAGAGCTATCTTGGATTTGTTTATACCGTCGTGTGGGCTTTGGTAAGGTGACCCCCTCTCTTTGTTCCTATTCCTTTCTATGGCTAATAGGGGTTGTTTGGTTGCCACGCCCTGACAAATTTTTGCCTGACCGGACGTCTACCTGAGAGCTGCCTGATGGTTGTTTGGTTGGAGACCTAATGCCATAGATCTGGTGGGAGTGTTCCCTAATGCATTGGGAGTTTCCCACCTTGTTTATGCAGATGTCACCCTTTTTTGAAGAGAACCAAGACCGAGCTATACATATAAAGGAGGTCATTGGCATGTGTGGAACAACGACTCATCAACTACTCAATCCACAAAAATGCTCAATCCAGTTTGGTGCATGCTGCACCAATGAGACCGAGCATGAGGTGCATCAAGTATTACATTTGCAGAATATGGACTTTGAAGCAAAATACTTGGTGCTTGCAACTCTGAAAGTTAGAGAGTTTGACTAAGAGAATCATGATGTGTGTGTGGGGGGGGGGGGGGGTCACTCTTTCACAGGCAGGTAAGGAAACGATGATCAAATCGATTAGCCAAGATGTCCCAACCTACATCATGGATCTGTTTAAGCTACACTTCTCTATATCTAACCAATTTAGTCAAGAACTTTTAGTGGGGATCGAAACAAGAAAAAAGAAAGACACATTGGTTGGCATGGTATAAAATTGTTTAACCTAAGCGCAAAGGGGGCATTGGCTTCCGTGACTTCCACATGTTTAATCAAGTCCTGCTTGCGAGATAGGACTGGAGATGTTAACAAGCCTTTACTCCCTTTGTGCAAGGGTGCTAAAAGCTTAGTATTACACTAAAGGTTCACTCAAGGACACGGTTTTTGCAAGTAATGTGTCATCGACTTGGCATGCCATACACCATGGACTAGACCTATTGAAGAAGGGACTCATATGGAGCATTGGTAGTGGGCAAGCAAGTGAGGGTATTGAGGGACCCGTGGTTGTCCCAACCGCCTTCCTATCATGTCGGCACCAACCATGCAAATTGCAAGCTTCGTTAGGTCGCGGAGCTGGTCAACAAGCAAGGACACTAGAACAGGGAGCTCCTCCGTGGCCTTTCATTCCCATTGATGTTGAATAAAATTTTAAGATCAAGCCTTCTCCGTGATGGTTCGATTATTTGACCGCTTGGTCCCCTGAGCAAATGGGCATCTTTAGCGTCCAAAGTGCTTACAAGTGTGATGTCCGGATAATTAAGCTACAGTAATCCCTCGTTAACGATGCCACGTCACCCCGATTACTGTTGCTAATCTCTCGTTAGTTCAAAACCGGTTCAAACGTCAAATTCAAAATAGGCCAAACAGTAAAAGTTTTCAAACATTAAAACTAAAATGTTTGAGTTGTGCCAAATAATACATAGGTATTTATGGGGGAGAAATCACACTTTTATAAAATGTTAGAATACTCTAAAATGATTTAAACAGTAGCAAAAACAATTATTTAAACGGTTTGAAAATATTAAAACAAATGAAAACTAATTTATTTAAAGTTCCCAATTTAATGTGGTTGTGGTATAATTAGAACTACCAATTTAGGATATATTGCAGTAATTAATAAAACTAAATAAACTTAAGAGATAAGTGAAAACAGAAAAAATAAAATAAAAAGGAAATTAACAAAAAAGTAAAAGAGAAGAAAGACACCCCCACTGGGCCCGTTGGCCCAGCTGCTAGCCAGGCCGGCCCCAAATCGGCCAGCCCACCCCGACTCCTCTATAACCCCCACACCCCAAACCCTAACTACCCCACGACCCACCCCACATTCTCCCCCGATCCCCCACTCCCTCCTCGCGCCCCCTCCTCTTGGTCCCGATCTGGATCGGGGGCAGGCGACCCCGTCGCCCCGCTTCTACCTCACCGGCGCTGCCTCCTCGTCCTCCTCCCCGTCGGAAATGCCCGGAGCCCGGAGCCGCTCGACCCCGACGCCAGCACCTCCCCCGAACGACGCCGCCCCGTGCTGGGCTTCCTCCTTAGCCCCGCCGTCGCCGGCCATCGTCGCCGCCCGGAGCCCCGCACCTCGCCGGGACCTCATCGCCGGCCTGCTTCCCCTCCGCACGTCGTCCCCGACCTCCGTCGAGCCCGCTGCCCAGAACCCTACGCCCCCCCCGTGAGCTCCCCCTCTGCCTTCTCCTTCCCTTAAATTGTCGCGGTCCCCGCCGATCTTGCCCATGGTTGACGCGCTCCAGCCGCGTCCTGTGCGCGCCGGCCTCGCCTTGTCCGCCTCGACGCACCGTCCCGGCGCCACGGCACAGCCCGCATCACCACAGCCTCGCCTCGCCGTGGCACTGACTGGCCGCGCCCAGTCCGGGCGCTCGCGCCCACGCGCCGCCCAGCCGCCGCCCTGGCCCCCGTGCCGAACTCCGACACCGTACGCCGCGGCCACTGCTGCATCTGCGCTGCCCGGCCCTTGCCAGGTCGGGCGCCGCTAGCGCCCAGCGCCCGCTCACCCGTTACGCCCGAACCCGCCAACACCGGCGCCCACTAAGGCCCTGGGGCCTATGACAGAGGGGCCCCACGCCCCAGAACATTTTTAGAAGAAAATAAAAATAAAAATAAATTTAATTAATTAATTAATTGACTAAATTAATTAAGTTAATTAATCCTACTTAATTAGTCTAAATTAACCTGTTAGTCTAACTAAGGAGTAATAAGTTTAACTAAACCCTAGTTACCTAAACAGAGTATGACAGGTGGGTCCCACTGGACCCACACATCAGTTTGACCAGTCAACACCTCTGTTGACTGCTGACGTCATGCTGACATCGACGTCAGCATGCACTATTCTGGATAATGTTGAATTAAATCAATTAAGTAAGTTCTAAAAATGATTTAAAACTTTAGAAAATCATATAAAATAAACCATAGCTCAGATGGAAAAACTTTGTACATGAAAGTTGCTCAGAACGACGAGACAAATCAGGATACGCAACCCGTTCGTCCGCCACACACCCCTAACATATCAAACTCGCAACTTTCCCGCTCCGGCTCCTCTGCCCGAAAACGCGGAACACCGGGGATACTTTCCCGGTTGTTCCCCCCTTCACCGGTATCACCTCATACCGCGTTAGAACACGTCTAGCTCTGTCTGTTGTCCTGTTATGCACTTGCTTGCTATGTATTTACTGTTTCTCCCCCCTCTTCTCTTTGGTAGACCCCGTGACGATGCTGATGCCCCTGTGGTCGACTACGTCAGCGACGACCCCTCCTTGTCTGAGCAACCAGGCAAGCCCCCCCCATTGATCACCAGATATCGCCTATTCTCCTCTATACTGCTTGCATTAGAGTAGTGTAGCATGTTACTGCTTTCTGTTGATCCTATTCTGTTGCATAGCCTGTCATTGTTGCTACAGTCATTGATACCTTACCCGCAATCCTAAATGCTTAGTATAGGATGCTAGTTTATCACCATTGGCCCTACATTCTTGTCAGTCTGCCTTGCTATACTATTGGGCCGTGATCACTCGGGAGGTGATCACGGGTATATACTATACATACATACATACTACAGATGGTGACTAAAGTCGGGTCCGCTCGAAGAGTACCCGCGAGTGATTCACGGATTGTGGGCTGAAAGGACCTTTGTCCCGACGGCCCTCTGTGTGGATCTTTGTGGCGGAGCGACAGGGCAGGTTGAGACCACCTAGGCGAGAGGTGGGCCTGGCCCTGGTCGGCGTCCGCGGTTGCTTCATAATAACATGCTTAACGAGATCTTGGTATTTGATCTGAGTCTGGCCATTTGGTCTATACGCACTAACCAACTACGTGGGAAAGATATGGGCACTCGACGTCGTGGTATCAGCCGAAGCCTTCTTGACGTCAGCGACGGAGCGGCGCGCGCCGGATTGGACTGGAACGCCTACTCTTGTATAAGGGAGGCTAGGTCTGCTTCCGGCCGCCCTCGCAACGTGCAGGTGTGCAATGGGCGATGGACCCGGACCCCTGCGCGCATAGGATTTACACCGGCGTGTTGACCTCTTTGTTGTGCCTAGGTGGGGCTGCGACGTGTTGATCTTCCGAGGCCGGGCATGACCCAGGAAAGTGTGTCCGGCCAAATGGGATCGAGCATGTTGGGTTATGTGGTGCACCCCTGCAGGGAAGTTTATCTATTCGAATAGTCGTGTCCCTCGGTAAAAGGACGACCCGGAGTTGTACCTTGACCTTATGACAACTAGAACCGGATACTTAATAAAATACACCCTTCCAAGTGCCAGATACAACCCGGTGATCGCTCTCTAACAGGGCGACGAGGAGAGGATTGCCAGGTAGGATTATGCTATGCGATGCTACTTGGAGGACTTCAATCTACTCTCTTCTACATGCTGCAAGATGGAGGCTGCCAGAAGCGTAGTCTTCGACAGGATTAGCTATCCCCCTCTTATTCTGGCATTCTGCAGTTCAGTCCACTGATATGGCCCTTTACACATATACCCATGCATATGTAGTGCAGCTCCTTGCTTGCGAGTACTTTGGATGAGTACTCACGGTTGCTTTCTCCCCCCTTTTCCCCCTTTCCTTTCTTTCTGGTTGTCGCAACCAGATGCTGGAGCCCAGGAGCCAGACGCCACCGTCGACGACGACTACTACACTGGAGGTGCCTACTACTATGTGCAGGCTGCTGACGACGACCAGGAGTAGTTTAGGAGGATCCCAGGCAGGAGGCCTGCGCCTCTTTCGATCTGTATCCCAGTTTGTACTAGCCATCTTATGGAAACTTGTTTAAACTTATGTCTGTACTCAGATATTGTTGCTTCCGCTCACTCGTCTATGATCGAGCACTTTCATTCGAGCCCTCGAGGCCCCTGGCTTGTATTATGATGCTTGTATGACTTATTTATGTTTTTAGAGTTGTGTTGTGATATCTTCCCATGAGTCCCTGATCTTGATCGTACACGTTTGCGTGCATGATTAGTGTACGATTGAATCGGGGGCATCACAAGTTGGTATCAGAGCCGACTGCCTGTAGGAATCCCCCTTTCCAACTCCTTGGCCGATGTCGAGTCTAGTCATTGAAAAACTTTTACTAACATGGTTGTGTGGCTTACGCGCCCACGTCGCCATTGGGTGGTATTAGGATCTTTTACTCCTTGATCTTTACTCTGGGACTCTGAGATCTCTTCTATTCGGGTTAAATGATTTTGCTAAAAACAAAACTAACTATAGGTTCTCGCAAGTACTTTCTCCCGGAGAGCCCCTTGTTACCGATGACCGCCTGCTGCACCAGAAGATTCCGAAGATACTCTACGATGTGCTCTCGAGACTATGTGCCATTGATTTTGCAATTCACTTCCATCGATAAATCCCTCTGGATAACTACTTACACCTATCGTTCATATTGTCATCCCTAGTTGCTCTTGTTATTACAAGATGTCCTGAAATACTCTTCGATATTCCGAGAATTCTTTATGCTTACTGCCCTGCAGTTCCTTGCTGCATGAATACCCCTACGCTTAATTACTCGCGCTTGCCGAGTATCCGTTTGTCCAAAGTTGTTCATGTGTTTCACAAAAATACATTCAAATACTACCCGATCTTCCGAAAATCCTGATTAGCCTATTGCTCTTGAAATTCTTGCTTACTTGCATTATGGTTAATCCCATAAGTCTTGTAGTCTTAATGGCATCCCTTGTCATTATCATTTTGAGTCTGTTGACTCAATATGTTTGCGAATACACACAATCATCATTGATCCTTATAAATTACCTTTCCGACTGAGCTGCCATTCTTTTAACTGGAATTGGTTCTCGACCAATCCAATTGCCGTTGATTGTACCCTAAGGCTATTCAACTTATCCATCCCTAATCAGAGCATTGCTTCTGATCCTTCGATTTGGATTCATAATTCCTTTGCATTTATGCTTCGAATTAGTCAGATGATTCTATAACCTGATGCATTTGCATTCTTTCCTTTTCTGGTTGAGTAGCGATACTCACATCAGATCCTTTGTGGACCGTCAAGTCCTTTGTTGGATTATTATCCGAAAATGTCCTTCATATTCAAATAACCTTGTGAGCCTTTCCACGGATATATAAAGCCTTGTTAATTTGTATCCTCTGTTTTCTCAACCATGCTCTGTTCTCGAGCTGGTGGTATTTACTATTGAAGCTTGTGGTATATGTTTCCATGATACCCTAACGGGTTGAACCTATGCATTCCTTAATATGTGTGAACTCGAAAGTTTTCACGAGTCATACTCTTCCGGTATTTTGCTAGATAAAATTTCAACACTACAACTTCTTCGAAAGTGAGAGGTGAATGGAAGGTTATACATTGAAGAAGTGGGAGTCGACCTTGAACTTTGTGTTCATGCCCATGGACACGATGTGGGACCTACCATAGAAGCTTCTTGTTATAATAACTATTTCGTTGATATAATATCATCTAGTATCTGTGAATTGATCCTATGCAATCGTGGTTCCGACCCTATTTTCTCTTTGATCCCATTTCTCGGGCAAGTTAAAGCACTTGTCTTTTGCAAGTCAATACACCAGTCCAACCTCTACCTTGATCTACCCTCGGGTATCTCGAGAATATCTAAGAACTGTGTTGCTTCTTATGAGTCCTCATCAGCTATTATTTCTCACTGATTCCAATTTTCTCGGGTTCTGGGTTGTCGTCAATCGAGAACACCGATTCCGCATTTCGGTTCGATAACCCTAAGTAATTTCCGTTGCTTACGAGTTTATTAATCCTTTAAGTCTTTCCTAGCCTGATCGGCTGTATCGTTATCGTGCTAAATCTTAACCGTGCTACCTGGTCCTTCTTTCCGTAGCACAATTTTCGATGATGAGCTAAGCTTACGTCACTCTTCCTCGTCATATCATTTCGCCTTGAACAACAAGCTAGATTTCGAGTTTGTGTGGTACCCGTGGTTCCAATAACCGTTCGCTTCATCATTCCTATTGACTTGATGTCATCGCCGACCGATTACATCTTCATGAAATCTCTCGACAACTGTGTCGTGATCATCATCAACATCCTAAGCTCTTCCAAGATATATATCAAATTCTTGATGGGTAATACCATCCTTGCCCCTCGATGATTCGTGTTATCATCGACCACTTTATTGTCTTCCATTCAACACAAACTTGTTCGTGTTTTGTGTTATACCTTGAGATCCTTGCTACCCAGCAATTTTTCTTCTTTACCTTGGAAGTATTACCATCTTTTATGTCAAGAAAGTCGTGAGAATTTCGCCACCTCTTTAAGAATTCTTGATACTAGTAATACTTCTTGCCATCTTCGTTCATTCCTTGGTTCGCGTGTTGTTTCTAACCGGAAAATCGATAATTGAGTTGTGATGTGCGACTTTAAAACTTCAAGCAACCCTATTGCTTTGAAGTTAATGGTCGATAATTCATTCTTAGACCATTGGTTACCGAATCACCATTCTAATATTGATCATGCTACCTAAGCCCATATTTCGGGCGCACGTTTCAACCAATGTTTAACTGTGTATGTTTTCCTCGAGCATACATCATTTTACCAGTTGATCTGACAAATGTTATCTCCTTGTTCACATAATGGTGGAAATCCATCTTTTGTTAACCTCGATGGATTGTTGCTGAGTCAATCAGTTACCTCCTCACCTCTCCTTGATTTAATGGTGAACCCCTATTCAGAACTCGCTTCCATAGTTCATTTCCCAAGAATCATATAATGTCGTCTCGTCAATTGTGTTGCACCTCTTCTTCTCAGGCATCCTGAGTTTATGGTGTCCTGACACCATTCAGATTTGAAGCTTGTCAAATATGATGGTTAGAACATTTTCCAAGAGTCATAGCATTGATCTTTATATAACCCAGTAAGGTGATGTCATGCCTAGCACACCTGACCGGAGGACCGAGTGTTATAGTTTCCTTTTTAACAAGGTTATCCATTCTTCCATGAGGAAACTGTAAGACTTATTCTATAAGTTGTTTTCGATGGATCCTTTGTACCCAAAGCCTGACCTTTGCTTGAAGACCATGTCAATACTGTCTCGAAGCATGTCTATGGCACTCCGATTTTCAACAGGAACATTTGAAGCCCAATGCTAAATGTTTCCTGCTCAATTATCCAAACACCGTTGAATGGGTAATGTCATGAAAATTCTCTCCCCTACCTAAAGAGTTTACTACATTATATCCTGTCATGGATATCATGCTCTGCTCGTCCTTCTGAAGGATATACCTTTGAAATATGTGTTTAAACACATTTTCCTTTCCATTGTTTTGTTTAACCTTTCTGGTGATCTATATGATCTAAGCAGTAATATTCTCCTGCTTCGGTAAACACCTCGGTTTGCAACTCTGTCAGTGTGACCCTGTTACCATTGTTGATGACATTCCGGTAGCCCTCGATGGACGAGAACTTTGCCTATTGGTCCGCCTCGTTCAATGAGCAGGAAAATGGTTCTCTTCGTCCCTCGCCCTTGGTACCGACGTTGTTGCCGACATAATCAACAGGCTACCCTCTAACCTGCCTTGCTATCATAACCATACAAGATGTCAGCGCCTTTCCTACTTTAAACCCACATGGTGGGCCCATACCCCACAGGTCCTAGGATCGAAACCTGACTCTTCGGTAAACCCCCTGTTGCCAAGGTTGTCCCTCGCGCGTGGCCTCGTAAGTAATTCACGAGCCACCTTTCGAGAGATCATCAGTTCTGCTATCAAACGCAATACTTATCCCCATTGCTCTGAACCCCTTTCACACTTTGTTTCAGGCAACGAACGATTGTCTATGCGCTTGAAACTTCTATTTTGCACCTTCTTACTTTGCTCACGATATTTTCTTAAGTTTCAATTCGAGAGTTGCTATCCGCCACCCTCCCCGATGTTATCGACTAGATAGTCGACCTTGCGGAGGTATATTCTCCCGGAAAGCCCACTCTTTATTCTTTCGTAAGTACGATGGAGTTCCTGAAGAAAGGATGCCGACTTCATCATGATGACCTAAAACAGAGAAATGAAGACCTCAATATATTGGGTTGGCCTCTTCGAGAAGAGCAAGCCAGGATGAGAAGACCCGCTAGATTCGTTACCAAACCTTCCCCCCTTTCACTACCTCTTAAATCTCGGGACGAGATTTCTTGTAGTGGAGGAGAATTGTGACGCCCGGATAATTAAGCTACAGTAATCCCACGTTAACGATGCCACGTCACCCCAGTTACTGTTGCTAATCTCTCGTTAGTTCAAAACCGGTTCAAACGTCAAATTCAAAATAGGCCAAACGGTAAAAGTTTTCAAACATTAAAACTAAAATGTTTGAGTTGTGCCAAATAATACATAGGTGTTTATGGTGGAGAAATCACACTTTTATAAAATGTTAGAATACTCTAAAATGATTTAAACAGTAGCAAAAACAATTATTTAAACGGTTTGAAAATATTAAAACAAATGAAAACTAATTTATTTAAAGTTCCCAATTTAATGTGGTTGTGGTATAATTAGAACTACCAATTTAGGATCTATTGCAGTAATTAATAAAACTAAATAAACTTAAGAGATAAGTGAAAACAGAAAAGAAATAAATAAAAAGGAAATTAACAGAAAAGTAAAAGAGAAGAAAGACACCCCCCACTGGGCCCGTTGGCCCAGCTGCTAGCCAGGCCGGCCTCAAATCGTCCAGCCCACCCCGACTCCTCTATAACCCCCACACCCAAACCCTAACTACCCCCACGACCCACCCCACATTCTCCCCCGATCCCCCACTCTCTCCTCGCGCCCCCTCCTCTCGGTCCCGATCTGGATCGGGGGCAGGCGACCCCGTCGCCCCGCTTCTACATCACCGGTGCCGCCTCCTCGTCCTCCTCCCCGCCGGAAACGCCCCGAGCCCGGAGCCGCTCGACCCCGATGCCAGCACCTCCCCCGAACGACGCCGCCCCGTGCTGGGCTTCCTCCTCAGCCCCGTCGTCGCCGGCCGTCGTCGCCGCCCGGAGCCCCGCACCTCGCCGGGACCTCATCGCCGGCCTGCTTCCCCTCCGCACGTCGTCCTCGACCTCCATCGAGCCCGCTGCCCAGTACCCTACGCCCCCCCGTGAGCTTCCCCTCTGCCTTCTCCTTCCCTTAAATCGTCGCGGTCCTCGCCGATCTTGCCCACAGATGACGCGCTCCGGCCGCGTCCTGTGCACGCCGGCCTCGCCTTGTCTGCCTCGACGCACCGTCCCGGCGCCACGGCATAGCCCGCATCACCACAGCCTCGCCTCGCCGTGGCACTGACTGGCCGCGCCCAGTCCGGGCGCTCGCGCCCACGCGCCGTCCAGCCGCCGCCCTGGCCCCCGTGCCGAACTCCGACACCGTACGCCGCGGCCACTGCTGCATCTGCGCTGCTCGGCCCTTGCCAGGTCGGGCACCGCTAGCGCCCAGCGCCCGCTCACCCGTGTGCCCGAACCCGCCAACGCCGGCGCCCACTAAGGCCCTAGGGCCTATGACAGAGGGGCCCCACGCCCCAGAACGTTTTTAGAAGAAAATAAAAATAAAAATAAATTTAATTAATTAATTAACTAACTAAATTAATTAAGTTAATTAATCCTACTTAATTAGTCTAAATTAACCTGTTAGTCTAACTAAGGAGTAATAAGTTTAACTAAACCCTAGTTACCTAAACAGAGTATGACAGGTGGGTCCCACTGGACCCACACATCAGTTTGACCAGTCAACACCTCTGTTGACTGCTGACGTCATGCTGACGTCGACGTCAGCATGCACTATTCTGGATAATGTTGAATTAAATCAATTAAGTAAGTTCTAAAAATGATTTAAAACTTTAGAAAATCATATAAAATAAACCATAGCTCAGATGGAAAAACTTTGTACATGAAAGTTGCTCAGAACGATGAGACGAATCAGGATACGCAACCCGTTCGTCCGCCACACACCCCTAACATATC
Source organism: Triticum aestivum (assembly GCF_018294505.1). Lineage (NCBI taxonomy): Eukaryota > Viridiplantae > Streptophyta > Magnoliopsida > Poales > Poaceae > Triticum > Triticum aestivum. The sequence continues at coordinate 618,490,014 of NC_057801.1, forward strand.
AAACTCGCAACTTTCCCCCTCCGGCTCCTCTGCCCGAAAACGCGGAACACCGGGGATACTTTCCCGGTTGTTCCCCCCTTCACCGGTATCACCTCATACTGCGTTAGAACACGTCTAGCTTTGTCTGTTGTCCTGTTATGCACTTGCTTGCTATGTATTTACTGTTTCTACCCCCTCTTCTCTTCAGTAGACCCCGTGATGATGCTGATGCCCCTGTGGTCGACTACGTCAGCGACGACCCCTCCTTGTCTGAGCAACCAGGCAAGCCCCCCCCCCCCTTGATCACCAGATATTGCCTATTCTCCTCTATACTGCTTGCATTAGAGTAGTGTAGCATGTTACTACTTTCCGTTGATCCTATTTTGTTGCATAGCCTGTCATTGTTGCTACAGTCATTGATACCTTACCCGCAATCCTAAATGCTTAGTATAGGATGCTAGTTTATCACCATTGGCCCTACATTCTTGTCAGTCTGCCTTGCTATACTATTGGGCCGTGATCACTCGGGAGGTGATCACGGGTATATACTATACATACATACATACATACTACAGATAGTGACTAAAGTCGGGTCCGCTCGAAGAGTACCCGCGAGTGATTCACGGATTGGGGGCTGAAAGGACCTTTGTCTCGACGGCCCTCTGTGTGGATCTTTGTGGCAGAGCGACAGGGCAGGTTGAGACCACCTAGGCGAGAGGTGGGCCTGGCCCTGGTCGGCGTCCGCGGTTGCTTCATAATAACACGCATAACGAGATCTTGGTATTTGATCTGAGTCTGGCCATTTGGTCTATACGCACTAACCAACTACGTGGGAAAGATATGGGCACTCGACGTCGTGGTATCAGCCGAAGCCTTCTTGACGTTAGCGACGGAGCGGCGCGCGCTGGATTGGACTGGAACGCCTACTCTTGTATAAGGGAGGCTAGGTCTGCTTCCGGCCGCCCTCGCAACGTGCAGGTGTGCAATGGGCGATGGGCCCGGACCCCAGCGCGCATAGGATTTAGACCGGCGTGTTGACCTCTTTGTTGTGCCTAGGTGGGGCTGCGACGTGTTGATCTTCCGAGGCCGGGCATGACCCAGGAAAGTGTGTCCGGCCAAATGGGATCGAGCGTGTTGGGTTATGTGGTGCACCCCTGCAGGGAAGTTTATCTATTCGAATAGTCGTGTCCCTCGGTAAAAGGACGACCCGGAGTTGTACCTTGACCTTATGACAACTAGAACCGGATACTTAATAAAATACACCCTTCCAAGTGCCAGATACAACCCGGTGATCGCTCTCTAACAGGGCGACGAGGTGAGGATTGCTGGGTAGGATTATGCTATGCGATGCTACTTGGAGGACTTCAATCTACTCTCTTCTACATGCTGCAAGACGGAGGCTGCCAGAAGCGTAGTCTTCGACAGGATTAGCTATCCCCCTCTTATTCTGGCATTCTGCAGTTCAGTCCATTGATATGGCCCTTTACACATATACCCATGCATATGTAGTGCAGCTCCTTGCTTGCGAGTACTTTGGATGAGTACTCACGGTTGCTTTCTCCCCCCTTCTCCCCCTTTCCTTTCTTTCTGGTTGTCGCAACCAGATGCTGGAGCCCAGGAGCCAGACGCCACCGTCGACGACGACTACTACACTGGAGGTGCCTACTACTACGTGCAGGCCGCTGACGACGACCAGGAGTAGTTTAGGAGGATCCCAGGCAGGAGGCATGCGCCTCTTTCGATCTGTATCCCAGTTTGTGCGAGCCATCTTATGGCAACTTGTTTAAACTTATGTCTGTACTCAGATATTGTTGCTTCCGCTGACTCGTCTATGATCGAGCACTTGTATTCGAGCCCTCGAGGCCCCTGGCTTGTATTATGATGCTTGTATGACTTATTTATGTTTTTAGAGTTGTGTTGTGATATCTTCCCGTGAGTCCCTGATCTTGATCGTACACGTTTGCGTGCATGATTAGTGTACGATTGAATCGGGGGCGTCACAACAAGCTGGCTCTTGAGGAGCAACGTCACACTTCTGTGTGCACCACGAGCAGGGAACCGAACGACAGGCAAGCCATCTAGAACACAATATGGGGGTGTCATACTCCCCCAAAGGTACAAGTCTTAGCTTGAAGAGTGGTGAGAAATGCTTCAGCAACCATGGAAAACAAAGCAAAAAAGAAATATTGTCAAAAATGATATATGTCATTTATGTGACGAGGATACATTACATGTCTTCTATAGGTGTCCGAGATCAAGGGACCTCTGGCAAGCTATGGAGGAGACTTGGCACGTACCGAAGCTTAAACCCATCATCAACACTGGGCCGGATTGGCTTCTCCAGCGGATACGCTGCTGCAGCAAAGATGAACGCCAATCGGTACTAATGACCATGTGGCGCATATGGCATGTTCATAATGTGCTTACGCACTCGAAGGCACCACCCACAGAAGCTTCACGGCAATTTCTCACTAGCTATATTGAGCTGCTCATGTGCATCCACCATGCAACACCCACAAACAGATCTTGTGAATGGAAAACTTGTACTGGACTATGATCATATGCTCAGACGGAAGAGTTCAAACTCCTTGTGAGTGGGGAATCCAAGGCCAACGGAGAATTGGTCTCGACTCCCTGATGGCTGGTGTCAACTAGATGCCAATGGTGCCTTCATTGAAGTTGATGGAACTAGAGGTGCGGGCATGATGGTTTGGAATCAGCGCGGCGAGGTGATCTTTGCATCATGCCGGTTCTTGACAAGATGCTTCTGTGCACTCGAAGATGAACTAGCGGCCTACATGAATAACACAACACTCGGACTCTAATGGAGCATTGAACCATTCATCTTGGAAACGGACTGTACGGTCGCTATGCACAAGATCACTGACGATGCAATCGACAGATCCCTGGTGGCTTCCATTGTCGAGGAAACAAGACACCTTCTTGCGCAAGGGCATGGTATGTGATATCACATGTGAGAAGGAAGGTTAATCATGTTAGTCATAACTCATAAGCTTGCCCAGATGAGCCATTTTCCTTGCAAACTATTGTGTCATGCACCAGACGAGATTCTTATGCTCGACCCAGTTCTTTTGGTCCATTCTCTCAGAATCTTGAGAATCAGACCTCCCCTAAATTCTCTGAGAATTTGAAACCTACATCCTAGCTTCAAGATTATGGGAGGATTGGCCAAAAGAACCGAACCATATTTGAAAGTCCAATTCGCAAAAAAAGAAAAAGAAAAATGAAACATCGTGGTGCGGCCACGTGGTGTGTGAGACCCTGGGCCTATTTTGCGTTATATATAGTGGAAAGTATCGTTTCCCCCCCCCCGAAATCCTCTCTGATGGATCAATTTCCCCCCAAAGTCTAAAACCGGATCAATCAGCCCCTAAACTCTCCAAAACCGGATCAATTCTCCCCCATGGTGGTTTTGCACCAGATTTAGGTGGTTTTGACTAGTCTCCTTGCTGACTGGACAGTGCTGACTTGGCAGATTTCAGGTGTTTTCATCGATTGGGGGAGCCGGTCGACCAATCAGCCCCCAATTCAGGTGATTTCGGTCCATGTGCATCGACCAAATGAGCATTTCCATGATGTTTAGCTCCATCATTGTTCTTACAGCTTGATCTATTATGTCCTTGCCTTTTGCAAGAACTACAAGTGATCTTGCCACCTACTTTGCTCATCTTAGTACCCTTAGGTTTTTCTCCTTCCTCTCTCATTCTTTCTGTTTTAGGCCTTCCAGGCAAGCTAATGTGACCAGGTGGTTGTGGCTTTGGATTTGTTGAAATAGGCCAACTCTCCTCTCCCTCCAAAGGTTGTAAGCAATGATCATATATCTTGTTGTACACTTCTATGGAGTAGCAAGGAGCAATATAATCATCAATTTTTTGTCCTGTTTTATAGATAGCACTAATGGCATGGCAGCAGGGTAAACCTGACAGCTGCCAATATCTACACGAGCAAGTCCAGAGCTGCAAGTTAACAGTAAATTTGAATTTCTCATGCTCTTGCACTTCAAATCCATCTTTCCCATTCCACAGCACATGGCAGAAACCTGATCTCCTTATGTTTTGCTTCAGTTTTTTGAAAATGTTGGGACATATAGTTCCTTTCCAGTTAACTGACTTCCCTCTATTTTCTTGTACCCTCACCATAATTTTGCACCTGATCCACTCAAGCATTGAGACAATAGCAAGGTACCTAGCTAACAGGATGTAGTTGTTGAAAGATTCACACATGTTGTTATCAACTGAATCACAATTAGACCCCAGCTTCATGTAGGCCCTACTCCAATGTACTGGATCAGTGTTCATCATATCTTTTGCACCCTCAACAGTAAATTGTGCTAGCCTGGCCCTGTTGTAGTTGAAAATCACTTTGTTTGGTGATTTTGCACATCTCCAAAACCTTTTCTGAAGATCATGGTCTGGGTGTTTTTTCTTCCAATTAGCATATATGTGTCTTGCACACATTCTATGCTCAGCTTTAGGAAAAATGTCATCCATTGCCCCTATAAGTCCCTTTTGTTGATCTGACATAAATACATATCCATCTCCTTGATTGCTTATTTTCAAGTCCTGGTTTATTTTGGCAAGAAACCAGAACCATGACTCATAATTTTCTTTCTCCACAACAGCCCAAGCAATAGGATACATCTGGTTATTTGCATCTCTTCCTATAGCACACAACATCTGTCCATAGCAAGCACCTTTGAAAAAACAACCATCAAGGCCAATAACTTTTCTACAACCTGCCAAGAAACCTTTCTTCAAGGCATCAAAACACATGTAAAACCTTTGAAATACATATGACCCATCCTTTCCATTATGGTCCAACTTCACTGCAACTGTGCTTCCAGGATTAGTTCTCAGCAGCTCTAACTGATAATTAAATAATTTTGAGTACTCTCCTTCAGTGGAATGCAATAGTTTCTGCATGACCATTCTCTTTGCCTTCTTGCACTGTGCAACTGTCACAGCAGCAAATAAGTCCTCAAGTACAGTTTTCCTCAAATCTTCTAACTTCCAATTTGGATTTGCTCTTATAAGCCTGCCATATTTTGTAGCAATAACAGTTGATGTGACCAGTTTGTTATCTCTTCTTGGAATGCAATGGTGCTCATCTACAAAGGTAGACACCTGTAGCCACTTATTTCTAGTAGTTTTAGAAGCATAGATCATCCAGTTGCAGCCAGGCCAAGTACACTTTGCACCTACTTTATGATTTTCATCCTTTGTGAAAGCAATATGCACATGTTTCTTAATGCCATATTTTATTAGAGCTTTCTTCATCTGATGTCTTCCTCTAAAAACCATTCCTATCTCAAATGTAGGAATTTCTGATTTGCTATCATATTTTCTCCATTCACTTTTCCTTCTCACTAGCTGTGTGGCCCCCTCACCATCAGTTTCCTCATCAAAAGAGCAGTCATCATCTGATGACACAACATCATCTTCTATGCCATCCAGCTTCTCATCACCAGACAATCCTTCAATCACATTATTATCTTTGATGACAGGCCCCACAGCATCCCCTAATTTCTTTGCTCTCTTCTGCCTCCTAATTTCCCTTGCTAATTTCCTTAATTTCTCTGCCTCTGATTCTTCAGCAGAACTGTGCTCTGACAAAGGCTGGTAGTCAATGTCACTTTCATCATCACCTTCTTCTCCTTCTTTTACATTTTCATGTAATACTTCATTAGCACTTGTTCCATTTTCAACATGATCTGTAGATGTATACTCAAATTCAGAAGTAGCTGCTGGGTTCTGTCCTTGAGTAAATTGTGGCATTGTTCCTCCATGTGGTGTACCTGCTACTGCTTTGGTCTTTGCAGATTTTGCTTTATTTCCTACTGGAGCTGAAGAAGATGCACCTGCACATGAATAAGATGCACCTTGGGCTGCATCTGGAGTTGGAGGAGGAGCACATGCACCTTGAGCTGCACCTGAAGATGTAGTTGCTGAAACTGGAGCTGCAAGAGGTACTTTTCTTCTTTTAGCTGCAACTCTACTTGCTCTACTTTTCTTAATCTTCACTGGACTCTCAAATGTAGTAAGAAATTCATTAGCCTCACTTATTATCCTCAAATTGTCTTCCTCAGCAGCTGTCCTTTTCACACCTACAACAACTTCTGGCTCTGCTCTTTGTTCTGTTGAAGCTGCTACATTTGATAAAAACATCTCATCGACCATGTTTGTCTCCACAGCATCCACATTTACCAATGCAAATCTGCTACCTTTATGCTTGGAATATGTTTCTGAAACTACCACAGGCACATCATCTACCACAGGCACATCATCTACTCTGTTTTGCAACTGCTTTACTGCTTCTTCACACAACTGCACTTCCTCCACATAGATCTCTGCACATGACCCAATAGGTGTTGCATTCCCCATCTTCTCCACACTTGAATCATCAAAAATAAATTGCAAACCCTCACTCAGTTTTTTCCCTGGAACAAGCCAGTGCATCTTGTAACTATAATCCCCCCTACAATGTCCTCTTTCTACATGATACATGTCCTCAGCATAAGACAACAAAAGCTTAAACTTAAGGCTTTTCCTATTCAACGGAAAAGTAATCATCAGACCTCCGTTGTATACAAGCAATCCATCCACTGTCTCAAATTTGCCAAAATAATGTAGTGACACATAACTTATTTCTTCTTCATCTGCTGCCTCATCGACAAGACCTGCCCAAAAAAACAATCTTTACCTCATTACATAGCTCAGGACCTACCCATAAAAACAATCTTCCTATGATCTACCCTACACCTCCACCATCTGTCTGCCATGGCAGCAAAATTGGGTGCAGTAGATGACTTCTAAGCGCAGCTCTGATTTCTCCTAAACTAAGATCATGCAGTAGATGACTTCGACGGGAAAGAAAGGGGGGCGGTTGACTCACCATCGGGCGACGTGGAGGCCGGCTGCAGGGCGGACGCCATGGCGGCGTCGGCGGACGCCGCCGGCGTGCTTGACGCCGTCGCGGCACAGGCACAGGGAGGTTGGTCGATGCACATGGACCGAAATCACCTGAATTGGGGGCTGATTGGTCGACCGGCTCCCCCAATCAATGAAAACACCTGAAATCTGCCAAGTCAGCACTGTCCAGTCAGCAAGGAGACTAGTCAAAACCACCTAAATCTGGTGCAAAACCACCATGGGGGAGAATTGATCCGGTTTTGGAGAGTTTAGGGGCTGATTGATCCGGTTTTAGACTTTGGGGGGAAATCGGTCCATCAAACAGAATTTGAGGGGGAAAACGATACTTTCCTCTTATATATATACACTCGCGTGGGCCTGTCTTGTATGGGAACCAACCGTAGGCCGAAGACCATTAATCAGCGAACCGAAAAAGCAGCCCATCCCCCGCCATTTATAACCGGACGGTTGTTTTAGAGATACGTCTACTCATTTCTACATCTGTATACAGTGATTTGGTTGGCAGTTCGGCAAAGAAGGAGGTCGACAGCTCCTCCTGATTAAGTATTTAAGTACATGTGTTATGATGTGCCACAGTGACATGCACTGATGACTTGGACCATTTCCAACCTTTCTTTGCCCAGAATTGGGGCTACGTAACTCGACGTGTCCTTTGCTGTCGCCGCAAATGGCATCTCGATCGTCCCTGGCTCTACTGAGATGAGTGGTTCGCGCCATGGCCGTCTTGACAGATAATAATCTTTCTAAAAAAGAATCGTGACAGATAGCAACGGCGCGCGCCAATGGCAACGCTCGCTATATAAACACGAGCGCGGGCAGCTGCACTACTGTGGTCGGCCCCGTAACTCGTGCGTTTCGTTTGCCAAAAATGGGGCCTAAGCTCGCGTCCCTTCTCGCCGTCCTGGCCGCCGTCTACCTTGCCGTCGCGGCGACCGCCGTGGACGACGCCCCGCTGCCGAGGCTCCCGCATCAGGACATCCCGGCCGTGTTCGCGTTCGGCGACTCCACGCTCGACACGGGCAACAACAACGTCCTCCCCACCATGGTCCGCGCCGACCACGCGCCCTACGGCCGCGAGTTCCCCGGGGGCGCGCCCACGGGCCGCTTCTCCGACGGGAAGCTCCTCACCGACTACCTCGTGGAGGTGCTCGGCATCAAGGAGCTCCTCCCGGCGTACCGCTCCGGCGCCGCCAACCTGACGGTCGCGGACTTATCCACGGGCGTCTGCTTCGCGTCCGCCGGCTCCGGCCTCGACGACGCCACGGCCACCAACGCCGGCGTGGCGACGTTCGGCTCGCAGCTCGCGGACTTCAAGCAGCTCCTTGGCAAGATAGGCGCCCGGAAGGCCGGCGAGGTGGTGAAGAAGTCGGTGTTCCTCGTGTCCGCCGCGACCAACGACATGATGATGAACTACTACATGCTGCCGTCGGGGAGGAGCAAGTACACGCTCGAGCAGTACCATGACCTCCTCATCGGCAACCTTCGATCTTACATACAGGTAAAGTATCTCTTTTCTTGCTCTTTTTTCCAAAATATCAGCAAGATCGAGCTTGACTGCCCCCACTAAAGACCTTTGAGCTTAATTAGTTGAGCACTTTGTGGAGAGATTAGTTAAAATAGCACTCCTATAACCACAGTAGGCGTTGAATAACGAACAGCTGTCATGTCTGGGTGTGCTTATTCCGTGACGCGTAGATAGTGGCCGCAAATCTTCACTTGCATTTGTGGGAAGAGGACACGCGCAATCACACTAGAATCGCGCCTGTCTCATCGTATGAAAGAAAGGCGGTGAGGCACTGGGCTAGTGACAGTGGCGTTATCACGCACGCACGAACCACTTGTAGCTAGTCCGGGCGCTCTGCTCCAGCAAGCAAGCGTCATAATCATCCCTACAGTAGAATGCAGATGCGTCATGTGCAGCTGTGCACCACCACGAGCTGGAAACCAGTCGAGAGCATGAATTCTGTTACCGTACGTGGTTTAAAGCATGCATCGTCATGCATCAAATGTGAATGGGCCCTGCGCTCAATGCACGTACCTACTGATGCATGCAGGCCATGTACGACCTGGGCGCCCGGAGGATGCTGGTGGCGGGGCTGCCGCCGGTGGGGTGCCTCCCGCTGCAGCTGACGATGGCCGAGCTGCAGCAGCCGCCGAGGCCGCAGGGGTGCATCGCGGAGCAGAACGCGGCGGCGGAGTGCTACAACGCCAAGCTCCAGCGGATGCTCGCCGAGTTCCAGGCCGGCTCGCCCGGGGCGAGGGCCGTGTACGCCGACATCTACAGCCCGCTCAAGGACATGGTCGACCACCCCGACAAGTACGGTGAGTAGGGGCCTCCGCCCATCCGACCACCCACACATGATCGCATGCAGTGATAGACGTGCAGGGATCCCATGCCATGCATACGTACGAGACGGTGTCTACTGTTGTTATTAACTGCTTGCTGTACGCCCGATCTGGTGCAGGTTTCGTGGAGGCGAGCAAGGGCTGCTGCGGCACCGGGCTCCTGGAGATGGGGCCGCTGTGCACCGATATGGTCCCGACGTGCGCGACGCCGTCCAAGTACATGTTCTGGGACTCCGTCCACCCCACGCAGGCCACCTACAGGGCCGTCGCCGAGCACTTCGAGCAGACCAACATCATCCGGTTCGCCAATTGATGTGAATGCATATCTGGTGAGACGGTCTAAGAGAGTGTGCGTCAAAGCAAATAATGGCTTGACACGTGTTGAAGTTCAGGGTGGAAACGAAATTGTATTTGCGAGATGTGTCTACGATTCGGTCAGCAACACGCAACCGCTGTGTCCTGGGAAAAAGTAAAATAAACCTTGAATTTATTGTCAAAAGCCAAATCAAACCCCAAACTTTAAATCCCGAAAATCAGCACACCGAACTTTCTGATCCCGGCCTATTTTCAACCTTGAGCAAGTTTCCAACCAGGGATTGTCGACGTGGCATGTTAAATCCCGGATGGTTAGCTCTGGACTCAACTGGGCCGGCCCATCAGGCACGAAGCAAGTTTTATTTTCCTTTTTGCGCGACGTAAAGAGTCTTTCTCTTCCTTAAAAAGCCAAGTGACAAAAAACACTAGGGCTGAGTAGAACTTGGGACCTTACAGATTTGAACTCATCGTGCTAGCCACTAGTGAAGAGAACTATGAGCGATTTAGTACGAGCCCCGTTGTATTTATTGATCTTTGAAAATATTTTTTAGGGGCAAACAAATATTTGAAACATAAATAATTTTGGAAATATCCGAACATTTTATAAAGTGTGAACAAGTTTAAAAAATTCTGAATACTTTAAGGAAAAAAAATCTTTTTTTGAAAAAGCAAAAAGTTTCTGAAACATAAACATTTTTGAAAGCTGAAGAAAATTTGAAAGTCTGAACACTTTTTGAAAATTGTAAAACTGGGAACAAATTTTGAAACCTGAACAAATGTGTAAAGAAAATGTTTGTGACATCTAAAAAATATCACGAGTTTAGATAAATGCATGTGGCATTTAAAAAAATGTAAAATGTAAAATAATATTCGTGTGATTCAAATATGTGCTTGTGACATTTCAAAAACAAGTGTATACAATGTAGAAAAGTGTGTCATACCTTTAAAAGACTATATGTGACATGTGTTTGAAAAAAGCGTATACAATCTTAAAAATGTGTAACAATGTACAAAAATGTTCATGTAGTTTATAAAATGTTTATTGTTGTTAAGAAACTGTAAAACGTGTATTCAGAAAAATAGTACCATGTATTCAAAAAAGTATTGAAAACATGTATATTAAAAAATGTACGTAATGTATTTGAAAAACATCGAAAGTGTATCAAAAATATTTCATGTCTGCGCTAAAAATGTACATTGGGTACTGAGAATAATTAGACTTGTGTAAAAAAGAAAACCAGCTACCGGTAAAGAAACAAAATAAATGCGAAAAAAACAAACAATATGAAGAGATTCAAAAAACAAAAAAAAGTGTAACGAAGAAAGAAAAACTAGATAAAAAACAAAGTATAATGAAGAAAATAAAAAGAAAACGATGAAACACAAAATAAAAAACAAACCGAAATAAAGATAAAAAATAAAGGAAAAATATAGCAGCACGAGCAACTACGCTAATGGGCTGGCCCAATTCAGCGATGCTAACTAAAACCTCTCCAGGTTCAAAATAGACCGGGATCCGAGAGTTTGGTGTGCTGATTTCAGGGATTGAGAGTTCAGGGTTTGATTTAGCTTTCGCCTACAAGTTCAAGGTTTATTTTGGACTTTTCCCATATCGCTCTGTTCCGCCCCCGGTAGCTGGGGACAGCCAGGTCCTAGCTAGCTCCATTTGCTTTCACTGTTTTTTATAACGAAGACGCTAGGAGCGTCCGACTTTAACTGAATAAAGCCCACAACAGGCAGAATACACGAGCATAAAGTCTTACAACGCATCAGACACCCTCAAAAGATCAAGCTACGCGAGGGGAACAAGTTTTGGATTACAAGCCGAAGCCGTCTGAAACAGAGCACGCAGGCTCGCGGAGATGAAGCAAAAGGTGCCACACATCCCTATGGGGGCGGCGCAGGAGCTCTTGCCAAAGCGTTGACCTGACGAAGACGAGCAAGAACGAGCTGCAGGAGATCAATGTCTTGGCACCTTCCCAATGGCGCCCACTGCTGCAAGAAGATGACACATTTGAAGATCACGTCAGCCGAATGAGAGGGGAAGGATCCCTCAATAGTAAGCTTGTTCCTAATATGCCAAACTACCCAGAGTAACGCCCCCACGCAACACCACATGACACATCGAGCGGTGCCACTAACTGATGAAAGGAGAGCGCACATCTCAGAACTAGACCTGGGATCCCTGTCCCGGTCTACGGCCTCGCGGACCGCACTCCACGCGAATCGGGCTAGGTGGCAATGGAAAAAACATGGTTAGCGGTCTCTGGCTCCCCGCAGACTGCACAAGGCCCGCTGGCCGGACCATTGCATTTGGCTATGTTGACGGACGTGGGAAGTTTGTCACGACATAGCTGCCATAACAAGACTTTAATCTTGAGGGGCAACCTAGCTTTCCATAGCCCGGAAGCTACCTACTGGTGGGGGCCTCTAGCGAGAGCTTGGTATAGGGAGTTTACGGAGAACTTGCCAGAGGCGTTGAGGTGCCACAACACAACGTTCGGGCCTTGGGTTAAAGCCACCCCCTCAACAAGATTCAACAACTTTCCAAAACTTGTCGCCTCCGGGCCGGTGAGTTCACGGCGGAACATCAACACCGGCGGGGACTCAACCATAGCTTGAGCCACAAACATGCTTGGTTCAAGCGCTATGTTAAACAAGTCTCTGAACCTGGACCAAAGGGGTTGGTCATCAATCCAGAGGTCCAGCCAGAAGCGAGTTGAGCACCCGTCTTTGACCAGAAACTTTGCCCCCATGGCGAATATTGGTTTAAGCTCCTGAATAGAGTTCTAGAAGGGAGACCCCCTCCCTGTGGCCGCAAAGAAGTTGCTCGTCGGGAAGTATTTGGCTCTGAGTAGGTCTACCCAAAGCCCAGTTTCCCTTTGAGACAACTTCCAGATCCATTTGCACATGAGCGCCACGTTCATCAGCCTGGAATTCATCATCCCCAGTCCCCCTGGGACTTGGGATGGCACACGGCCGTCCATTTGACATGGTGGTACTTTCGTTTGGGGCCGGCTCCTTCCCAAAAGAACCGGGACTGAGGCGTGTCGAGCTTGGAGTGCACACCTTTGGCCAACAGAAACAAGCCCATGGTAAACATGGGTAACGAGGATAGACTAGAATTGGTAAGGATTAGTCGCGCTCCTGACGACATGAATCTACCTCGCCATGGCCCAACCCGGCCCGCTACCATATTACAAAGGGGGGCCCAGTCCTGAATGGTAGGAGCCCGATCCCCTATTGGTAGCCCGAGGTATAGGAATGCGAGAGTGCCCAATTTGCAATTGAGCATATCTGCCACTTCCTGACCCTCGGCCGGCCCCATCCCCATGGAAATCACTTCACATTTGTGGAAGTTCATTTTAAGGCCGGACATAAGCTCAAAGCTCAACATGATAGCTTTGACCGTAGCTATGCTATGCCCGTCTGGCTCAAACAACAGCAGCATATCGTCTGCATACTGTAGATGAGAAACCCCGCCCAGAATCCCGAGTCTGATCGGATGTCCCGCGATGGAGGATTGTCTCCGCGGTTCATGAGCTTATAATGGGCTAAGTTGGGACACCCCTGCAGGGTTTAAACTTTCATGAGCCATGCCCGCGATTATGTGGCAGATGGGAGTTTTTAATATCCGGTTGTAGAGAACTTCACACCAGATTTGAACTTCCAACCGCGTGTGTAACCATGATGGTCTCTTTTCGAGTGGGTCGAGAAGTAACACGGTGGGGTTATGTTTGAACGTAAGTAGTTCAGGATCACTTCTTGATCATTACTAGTTTGCGACTGTTTGCGTAGCTTCTCATCTCATTCTTGTATTCGTAAGTTAGCCACCATACATGCTTAGTCGCTTGCTGCAGCCTCACCACTTATCCATTCCATACTCATTAAGCTTTGCTAGTCTTGATACCCATGGTAATGGGATTGCTGAGTCCTCGTGGCTCACAGGTTACTACAATAACAGTTGCAGGTACAGGTAATGCGATGATCAAGACGTGAGAGCGACGTTTGCTCGTTTTGGAGTTATTCTTCTGCTTCTTCTTCTTCGATCAGGCGATAGGTTCCTGGTCGGCAGCCTGGGCTAGCAGGCTGGATGTCGTTTGATTTTCTGTTTGTGTTTCATCCGTAGTCGGATGTTGCTCCCATGTATGATGTTGTTGTATTCATGTGGCATTGTATGCATTTTGTATGTATCCCCAGCTATTGTGTAATGGTACGATGTAATGATATCCACCTTGCAAAAGCGTTTCAATATGCGCTTCTATCCTTGGTGGGACCTTCGAGTCCCTTCAGCCCCTTCGTCGCTCTGGTGAGGAATCTTGACGTAGGTGTTTTGAATTACTCCTCTTCCCCTTAAAAATTTTTCTTTAGGTTCACGCGGTTAGTTTTTTCGATCGTTGGTTCTCAGCCCTTTTCATCCGGTGCATTTCTCGTCAAGTTGATTCGACCTCTTTGTTTTTTGCAGGATCAATCCTCAATTGTTTTCTTTTTCCCACTCGCCCACCCTTTTTTCTTCTCAGAGTCGGAGTCCGTAATCGAGTATCCATCCTACTCGTGCGAAGCCTCTACATTCTTTCCTCAATTATTTCAACCGGTGTTTTTCTCTTTAAGTTATTCGTCGATTCCCTGTTCCCAGTTGCCTTTGTTTTCCCGCCCTCCCACCCTTTTTCTTCCCGGAGTCTGAGTCTCTTTCGACCATCAATTTCATTCGTGCGGCGCCTCTTCAGTCTTTCCTCAATTATCTCAATGGTGAATTCTCGTCTCGTTTGACATTCTTCATCTCTTTTTCTTTTCCGGTGGACTCAATTCAAGTTTTTCGGGTTGATCATATTCTTTCCCTTGGATCAAGTATTCCCTTTGCTCGTTCGCCTCTCGCCATTTAATTGTTCCAGAGTGCGGAAGACATCTCAGGGGATTCGTGTGTGTTGCAATTAATTCGAGGTTGTCACCTCATTCAAATGTTTCAATTGTTCTGGTGCATCATCTATCTCTTCAACAATCCTTTTTCAATGGTGTTTTCTTTTAGTGGGCCCTAACCCACATGTCTTTTCCCAGGATCTTACCTGGCTCTTCTGATTATTCTGGAGCTATTCCCAATTCTCTTCAAAGTGTGATGTAAGAATGATTTCCCATCACTCACATGCCTATTCCAAGTTCGCCTTCAAATCATTTTCATCTTTGGTTCAACCTTTCCTCTTTCCATTTTCTGGAGTATGCCAACAATTTTGGTGGTGTTTTTCGATGTCATTCTACACAATTGAAGACCGAAGAAGAGTTTATTTTAAATCTTGTCTGTTCTCTCGAAGTTCCGTGGTTCCAGCTTCTTCTTATCCTCTCGAATTATTCCGGTTGTCAGATATTCTTTTCTTACCCATCTGGAGTATTTCATAAGTTGTTTTCTATTTCATTTCAAGAGGCCATCATTCCAGAAGATTTCTTCGTCCTCACATTCCAGCTACCATTATCCAATTATCCCGGCGCATCTGTCAAGTATTCTTTTTTCAGCTCGTTATCTCTTCGTTCTTTTGCATCTAAATCTCCTCAAGCATATTTGTTCTTCAAAATCCTCCCGGTGATTTATTCTCTTTCATCAGTCATTTTCTAATTCTTACTGTGCTTCCTTCAGCATTCCTCTTCCTTTATCATCATATCAATTCATTCGTTCTTCCCAATCCTACCAGTGGCTTGTAGAAGACCTTCTCAAGTTTGTGCTATGTCACTCCTCAATCCTTTTCAAGAGGAATAAGTTGCATGCCAAATCCGGTTGTCATCAATTAAATTTGATAGGATAAGCATAACGTAATTCTTATTCTTATTTCATCGTCGTCAAGTAATCCCTTCCTTCAGAGTTTGTTCTTGATGAATAAATTCTAGTTCCAAGTGTTTTTCATCTTTTCTTTTCTGGAGTTCAAAATTTTGTCGGCCATATCATCGGAACCTCCATCTAAATCACCGCAAGGATTAATCTTATTCTTTCATCCTTCATCCTATCTCATCATCCTTTTGTCGCCGGAGTTCTTCATGGTGGCTCTGCATGCTTTAATTCATTCTTCAAGAGTTTGTCAAGATTCTTGTTGGTGGAGCTCAAGTTTTTATTCTTCTTGCATCTCGAAGTGCAATTAATTCTCTGTATTCTTGTGAAGAGGAGTTTTGCATTTCTTTGTTCTTCTTGGCTATTCAAGCATTCGGTTCTGGCATAACTTCACCTCAAGTTTTTGAGATGTTTTTTCCATAAGTCCACAACAAGCTTATTCTTTTGTTGTTGCTTTTCTCAACAACTTCGTTTAATCCTCTCTTCTAAGGATGCTATCTAATTCATTCGTGGTGGAAGTTGTTGTTCTCTTATCCGATTCTTTTCGTTCCTCTATTCTTCCGGAGGCATTGGGTTGTTCTTCTCGTCAAGGGTCATTCCATATTCTGAAGCTCATGTTCCATTCCTTCCATTTCAGCCGGAGTGCTGCCCAAATTTTTTCATTCTTATTTATTTTCTACCTTGTCTAACCGGAGTGGTTTCAGAGCCTATCTTATCCCTTGAGTTTTTGATTCTCGTCATATTCGCCGTTCATCTTTCTACCCGAGTGCTCTCGACCTTGTTCATCTTCTCTCTTGCACTCTTGTTTCACCTTTTCCTCTTTTTCTTCCGTCTCATTCCTAAGATCTCAGGACGAGATCTTCTGTTAGTGGAGGAGAGTTGTAACGCCCCGAGACCAACGTGCCAGGTGTCTTCCAGTATTCGCTATCGTTGCCATGTCATTCACTTGCGTGTTGCACTTTGCCATGTCATCATCTGCATGTTTTTCAAAACATGCATCCATCCAGGTCCTCCTAGTTCTCTTTGTTGTCCATTCTGAGTCCAGACACTCGCATGCGCCCCGGCACCTCCGAGATATTATTTTTATAAGTGGCACAAAAATGTTCTCAGAATGGGATGAAAGTTGGTGTGCGGCCTTATTTTAGTGTAGGTAGACCGCTTGCTAAGTTTCGTCGCATTCGGAGTTCGTTTGATTGCCCAACCGGTAAAACATACAGCCGCAATATAGTTGGTTTATTCCTCAGACGTTTTCGGTTTCCGGAAACTGCCGCCGGGCTGCTCTGCTTCTCTCTCTTCTCAGCCAAACCCATCTACATAGCCCACCTACCTAGACTCCCTCCACTCCGGACCAACGGACCATGATCAGAGGCTCCGAAACGCTCCAAAATCCCTTAACCCTAGCACCTACCATATATATACACCCCTTCCTTCCAAAACCGGGCTAACCTAGTCTTCCCCTACCCCTAGACCCCCTCCCCCTCGGATCCAGTGCCGCCTCCACCCTCATTCCCCTCAAATCCGCCGCCGGCCACCTCCACTTTGCCACTTGGCGCTGCCCTAGAGGCCAGCCGCCATCCAGCCTCTGCCCAGAGCCAATGGTGACGCGCCATGATACGTCTCCATCGTATCTATAATTTTTTATTGTTCCATGCCAATATTATTCAACTTTCATATACTTTTGGCAACTTTTTATATTATTTTTGGGACTAACATATTGATCCAGTGCCCAGTGCCAGTTCATGTCTGTTGCATGTTTTATGTTTCACAAAAACCCAATATCAAACGAAGTCCAAACGGGACAAAAACGTACGGAGAATTATTTTGGAATATTTTTGATTTTTGGGAGGAAGAATCAACGTGAGACGATGCCCGAGGGGGCCACGAGACAGGGGGGCCCGCCCCAGGGAGGCAGGCGTGCCTTGGACTGGGCACCCCGTAGGGAGGTTGACGCCCTTCTTTTGCCGCAAGAAAGCTAGTTTTATGAGAAAAATCTGGGCGAAAGATTCACCCCAATCTGAGTTATGGATCTCCGGATATAAAAGAAACGATGGAAGGGCAGAATCTCAGAACACAGAAACAGAGAGGGACAGAGAGATAGATCCAATCTCGGAGGGGCTCTCGCCCCTCCCAAGCCATGGGAGCCAAGGACCAGAGGGTAAGCCCTTCTCCCATCTAGGGAGGAGGTCAAGGAAGAAGAATAAGAAGGGGGCTCTCTCCCCCTTGCTTCCGGTGGCGCCGGAGCGCTGCCGGGGGGCATCAACATCACCGCGATCTTCACCAACACCTCCCCATCTTCACCAACATCTCCATCACCTTCCCCCTTCTATATTCAGTGGTCTCCACTCTCCCGCAACCCGCTATACCCTCTACTTGAACATGGTGCTTTATGCTTCATATTATTATCCAATGATGTGTTGCCATCCTATGATGTCTGAGTAGATTTTCGTTGTCCTATCGGTGATTGATGAATTGCTATGATTGGTTTGAGTTGCATGTTTTATTATTGGTGCTGTCCTATGGTGCTCTCCGTGTCGCGCAAGCGTGAGGGATCCCCGCTGTAGGGTTTGCAATATGTTCATGATTTGCTTATGGTGGGTGGCGTGAGTGAGAGAAGCACAAACCCGAGTAAGTAGGTTGTTTGCGTATGGGATAAAGGGGACTTAATACTTTAATGCTATGGTTGGGTTTTACCTTAATGATCTTTAGTAGTTGTGGATTCTTGCTAGAGTTCCAATCATAAGTGCATATGATCCAAGAAGAGAAAGTATGTTAGCTTATGCCTCTCCCTCAAATAGAATTGCAATAGTGATTACCGGTCTAGTAACGTAGTCAATTGCTTAGGGACAATTTCACAACTCCTACCACCACTTTTCCACACTCGCTATATTTACTTTATTGCTTCTTTATCTAAACATCCCCTAGTTTTTATTTACGTGCTCTTTATTATCTTGCAAACCTATCCAACAACACCTACAAAGTACTACTAGTTTCATACTTGTTGTAGGTAAAGCGAACACTAAGCGTACGTAGAGTCGTATCAGTGGCAGATAGGACTTGAGAGAATATTTGTTCTACCTTTAGCTCCTTGTTGGGTTCGACACTCTTACTTATCGAAAGAGGCTATAATTATCCCGTATACTTGCGGGTCATCAAGACCTTTTTCTGGCGCCGTTACCGGGGAGTCATAGCGTGGGGTGAATATTCCGTGTGTGCTTGTTTGCTTTATCACTAAGTAATTTTTATTTGCTATTCTAAGTTGCTCTCTATCTTTAGTTATGGATATGGAACACGAAATACCAAAAAAATTAGGTGTACTTGCTACTCATGGAGATGGGGAACCTCCTAAAACCCTCGATGCTTGTTATGTGACAGAAATTATGTACTACTTTGATAATCCTGAGAAAACCCCATTCAACTTTGTTATTGGAGACACGTTGGATCAACGTGAATACTTTAGGGATTATCGCTTGACACAAAAAGGGAAACTATTATGGGATCAAATTCATATGTTACGTTGGTATGCTCGTCAACTATGCTTGATATATGATTATACTTGTTGCTCTAGGATGAAGGCTCCACACCTTCCCTTTTCATGAAAATTCAATGATAATAAAACCTTAGCTTCTTATGCTAATGGTGTATATGATTACTATGATGTGGAACAAATAGAAGAATTTGTTGCTTTTATGGGTGCTTATGAGATTGAATCTATGTTTAAAGAGTTTGATGATTTTGATGATTCAGTTTATAGACCTGCGAATTTTGCTATACTTAGATATTGCTATAAAAATTATGAATACGATTACAATATTGATGCATTTATTGAGAAAGTCTCCGCTGTCCAAGAAGAGAATAATATTTTGCAGGAAGCTATGGAAGAAGAAATTGATGAAACTATGAGCTCATTGGATGAAAAACATGACGAGGAGAGCGAAGAACAAAAGGAGGAAGAGCGGATTAGCTACCCGTGCCCACCTTCTAATGAGAGTAACTCTTCAACTCATACATTGTTTAATTCCCCTTCATGCTTACCGAAGGATAATTGCTATGATGATTGTTATGATCTCGTTGATTCTATTGAAATATCCCTTTTTGATGATGCTTGCTATGCTTGTGGCCAAGATGCCAATATGAATTATGCTTATGGAGATGAACTTGCTATAGTTCCTTATGTTAAACATGAAATCGTTGCTATTGCACCCACGCATGATAGTCCTATTATCCTTTTGGATTCTCCCAACTACACTATATCGGAGAAGTTTGTGCTTATTAAGGATTATATTGGGGTTGCCTTTTACTACAACACATGATGATTTTGATAGATATAATATGCATGTGCTTGCTGCTCCTACTTGCAATTATTATGAGAGATGAACTATATCTCCACATCTCTATGTTTCCAACACGATAGAATTGCAAGAAACTGCTTATACTATGCATTGGCCTTTACTTGGTGTGCATGAATTGTTCTTTTATGACATGCCCATGTATAGGAAGAGAGTTAGACTTCATTGTTGCATGACTTATGTTACTTTGTGCTCACTACTAAATCAAAAATCGCTGTTAATTAAAATTGGCTTTGATATACCTTGGGATCCGGGTGGATCCATTACTTGAGCACTATATGCCTAGCTTAATGGCTTTAAAGAAAGCGCTGCCAGGGAGACAACCCGGAAGTTTTAGAGAGTCATTTATTTCTGTTGAGTGCTTTTATATAGTTTAAAAACAAAAAATAAAGAGGGGAACCCAAAACTTTTCAAAAAGGAAAGTGAAAGTGAGAAAGACAAGCATTGTTGAAGTGGGAGAGCTCCTTAAACTTTGTTCATGCTCACGGAAAATTTGTGAATCTTGATTATAGAAACTTTTCATCAAAAATAATTATCCCCTTGTAAAATTCCATTGTATTATAAAAATAATGTGCCAAGGTTTGCCTTTAGGATGTTTACAATGCTTGTTGGTTTGTACGGTGCAGGACAGAAACTTTGGCTGTAGTGCGCAATTTTACATTTTTTGCTGGAACGTCAAAAGGTTCTGATTCTTTTTGCACTGCCTTGATGTACAAATTTTTTATGTTTCCTAATTTTGGTAGAATTTTTGGGGTACCAGAAGTATGGTGAATGTTCAGATTGCTACAGACTGTTCTGTTTTTGACAGATTCTGTTTTTGATGCATAGTTTGCTTGTTTTGATGAAACTATTTCTATCAGTGGATTAAGCCATGGAAAAGCTATATTACAGTAGACACAATGCAAAGACAAAATATGAATTGGTTTGCAAAAATACTTAGAGTAGTGATTTGCTTTATTATACTAACGGATCTTACCGAGTTTTCTGTTGAAGTTTTGTGTGGATGAAGTGTTTGATCGAGGGGGTCTCGATATGAGGAAAAGGAAGAGAGGCAAGAGCTCAAGCTTGGGGATGCCAAAGGCACCCCAAGTAAATATTCAAGGAGACTTAAGCGTCTAAGCTTGGGGATGCCCTGGAAGGCATCCCCTCTTTCTTCAACAAGTATCGGTATGTTTTCGGATTCGTTTCGTTCATGCGATATGTGCAAGTCTTGGAGCGTCTTTTGCATTTAGTTTTCACTTTTCTTTTATGCACCATGCTGGTATGAGATAGTCCTTGGTTGATTTATAGAATTCTCATCGCACCTCACTTATATCTTTTGAGTATGGCTTTATAGAATGCTTCTGTGCTTCACTTATATCATTTGAAGTTTGGTTTGCCTGTTTCTCTTCACATAGAAAACCGCCATTTGTAGAATGCTCTTTTGCTTCACTTATATTTGTTAGAGGGCATATCTTTTGTAGAAAGAATTAAACTCTCTTGCTTCACTTATATCTATTTAGAGAGATGACAGGAATTGGTCATTCACATGGTTAGTCATAAAATCCTACATAAACTTGTAGATCGCTGAATATGATATGTTTGATTCCTTGCAATAGTTTTGCAATATAAAGATGGTGATATTAGAGTCATGCTAGTGGGTGGTTGTGGATTGTAGAGACACTTGTGTTAAGGTTTGCAAGTCCCATAGCATGCACATATGGTAACCGTTGTGTGACAAATTTGAAGCATGGGGTGTTTCTTTGATTGTCTTCCTTATGAGTGGCGGTCGGGGACGAGCGATGGTCTTTTCCTACCAATCTATCCCCCTAGGGGCATGCGTAGTAGTACTTTGCTTCGAGGGCTAATGAACTTTTGCAATAAGTATATGAGTTCTTTATGACTAATGTGAGTCCATGGATTATACGCACTCTCACCCTTCCATCATTGCTGGCCTCTTCGGTACCGTGCATTGCCCTTTCTCACCTCGAGAGTTGGTGCAAACTTCGCCGGTTCATCCAAACCCTGTGATACGATACACTCTATCACACATAAACCTCCTTATATCTCCCTCAAAATAGCCACCATACCTACCTATCATGGCATTTCCATAGCCATTTCGAGATATATTGCCATGCAACTTCCATCATCATCATATACATGACTTGAGCATTCATTGTCATATTGCCTTGCATGATCGTAAGATAGCTAGCATGATGTTTTCATGGCTTGTCCGTTTTTTGATGTCATTGCTATGCTAGATCATTAAACATCCCGGTACACCGCCGGAGGCTTTCATATAGAGTCATATTTTTGTTCTAGTATCGAGTTGTAATATTGAGTTGTAAGTAAATAAAGTGTGATGATCATCATTATAGAGCATTGCCCCATGAAAAAAATGAAAAAAATAAAGGCCAAAGAAGCCTAATTAAAAAAAGGGGGCCAAAGAAGCCCATTCAAAAAAAAGAAAAAAAAGAAAAAAAGAAAAGAAAAGGGGAAATGTTACTATCCTTTTACCACACTTGTGCTTCAGAGTAGCACCATGTTCTTCATATAGAGAGTCTCCTATGTTGTCACTTTCATATCCTAGTGGGAATTTTTCATTATAGAACTTGGCTTGTATATTCCAGCGACGGGCTTCCTCAAATGCCCTAGGTCTTCATGAGCAAGGAAGTTGGATGGACACCCACTTAGTTTTCTGTTTGAGCTTTCATACACTTATAGCTCTAGTGCATCCGTTGCATGGCAGTCCCTACTCCTCGCATTGACATCAATTGATGGGAATCTCCTTAGCCCGTTGATTAGCCGCGTCGATGTGAGACTTTTTCCCTTTTTGTCTTCTCCACATAAACCTCCACCATCATATTCTATTCCACCTATAGTGCTATATCCATGGCTTGCGCTCATGTATTACATGAGGGTTGAAAAAGCTGAAGCGCATTAAAAGGTATGAACCAATTGCTCGGCTTGTCATCGGGGTTGTGCATGATGGGAGCATTTTGTGTGACGAAAATGAAGCATGTCCAAACTATATGATTTTGTAGGGATCAGCTTGCTTTGGCCATGTTGTTTTGAAAGACATGATTGCTTTATTAGTACGCTCGAACTATTATTGTTTTTATGTCAAATGATAGACTATTGCTTTGAATCACTCGTGTCTTAATATTCATGCCATGATTAGACATATGATCAAGATTATGCTAGGTAGCATTCCACATCAAAAATTATCTTTTTTATCATTTACCTACTCGAGGACGAGCAAGAATTAAGCTTGGGGATGCTGATACGTCTCCGTCGTATCTATAAGTCTTGATTGTTCCATGCCAATATTATTCAACTTTCATATACTTTTGGCAACTTTTTATATTATTTTTGGGAATAACATATTGATCCAGTGCCTAGTGTCAGTTCCTGTCTGTTGCATATTTTATGCTTCGCAGAAACCCAATATCAAACGGAGTCCAAACGGGATAAAAACGGACGGAGAATTATTTTGGAATAATTGTGATTTTTGGGAGGAAGAATCAACGTGAGACGGTGCCCGAGGAGGCCACGAGACAGGGGGGCCACCCCAGGGAGGCAGGCGTGCCCTGGACTCTCCTAGGCACCCCATAAGGCGGTTGACGCCCTTCTTTTGCTGCAAGAAAGCTAATTTTATGAGAAAAATCTGAGCGAAAGATTCACCCCAATCGGAGTTATGAATCTCCGGATATAAAAGAAACGGTGGAATGGCAGAATCTCAGAACGCAGAAACAGAGAGGGACAGAGAGATAGATCCAATCTCGGAGGGGCTCTCGCCCCTCCAAAGCCATGGGAGCCAAGTACCAGAGGGGAACCCTTCTCCCATCTAGGGACGAGGTCAAGGAAGAAGAATAAGAAGGGGGGGCTCTCTCCCCATTACTTCCGGTGGCGCCGGAGCACTGTCGGGGGCCATCATCATCACCGCGATCTTCACCAACACCTCCGCCATCTTCACCAACATATCCATCACCTTCCCCCTTCTATATTCAGCGGTCTCCACTCTCCCGCAACCCGCTGTACCCTCTACTTGAACATGGTTCTTTATGCTTCATATTATTATCCAATGATGTGTTGCCATCCTGTGATGTCTGAGTAGATTTTCGTTGTCCTATCGGTGATTGATGAATTGCTATGATTGGTTTGAGTTGCATGTTTTATTATTGGTGCTGTCCTATGGTGCTCTCCGTGTCGCGCAAGCGTGAGGGATCCCCACTGTAGGGTTTGCAATATGTTCATGATTTGCTTATGGTGGGTGGCGTGAGTGAGAGAAGCACAAACCCGAGTAAGTAGGTTGTTTGCGTATGGGATAAAGGGGACTTAATACTTTAATGCTATGGTTGGGTTTTACCTTAATGATCTTTAGTAGTTGCGAATGCTTGCTAGAGTTCCAATCATAAGTGCATATGATCCAAGAAGAGAAAGTATGTTAGCTTATGCCTCTCCCTCAAATAGAATTGCAATAGTGATTACCGGTCTAGTAACGTAGTCAATTGCTTAGGGACAATTTCACAACTCTTACCACCACTTTTCCACAATTGCTATAGTTACTTTATTGCTTCTTTATCTAAACATCCCCTAGTTTTTATTTACGTGCTCTTTATTATCTTGCAAACCTATCCAACAACACCTACAAAGTACTAGTAGTTTCATACTTGTTCTAGGTAAAGCGAACACTAAGCGTACGTAGAGTCGTATCAGTGGCAGATAGGACTTGAGAGAATATTTGCTCTACCTTTAGCTCCTCGTTGGGTTCGACACTCTTACTTATCGAAAGAGACTACAATTATCCCGTATACTTGCGGGTCATCACGCCACGTCGCCCTCCCCGCGTCGCCCTGCGTCCCCGCGCCCCGTGCCCGCGGTGCCGGGCCCGGCGAGCCCAGATCTGGCCTGCGCCGGGCCGATCCGGGCCGAGTCCTGCGCCCCTGCTCCTCCCTCGCCTGGATCGGGTGTTGCCCGATCTCCCTCGCCGCGCTGCGCACTGTCCGGTGACCGAAGCGCGCCGCCCTTGTCAATGCCTTGCCCTGTTGCCCGTCGCCGTCGTCCCCATGTCTGGGATCCATCGCCGGCCCCGCCATGGCACCGCCCCGCCGGAGTTGCCTCCTCGCCATCCCGCGCGCCTCCTCGACCTCGCAAGACCCGAGGTGCCATCGCCGGCGTCGCGCCCAACCACCGTCGCCGCCATTGGAAGATTCGCGCCGCCGCCCCGCGGAGCCTGGTTGACCGCCGCCGTCACTGGATCTGGGATCCCTGCCCCCGGATCCATCCGTTTCCGGCCTCCGGCAGCCCGCCGGACCTCGCCTACCCCCGCCGTCGTTGCGCCCAACCACCGCCGTCGCCATGGCGCCGCTCGGGAGGGAGCAGAGGTGCTGCTCCTCCCGCTCGCCTTCGTGGGCCACGGCCTCCTCAGGCCCATCTCTGGCCCAAGCCTCGCCAGCCTGCTGCCTCCTCTCCAAGCTGGGCTAAATCCCATGGTGAGCCTGCGCTAAATCCCATCCGAGCATCTTTTAGCTCTGTTGCTCTCACTCGTCTGTTTTTTCCGCCAAGTCCCTGAAAAATCAACTCATGTGTGCATCTTTGACCTGCTTTAACTTTGTGCATGTGGCTCAGTTTTGCATGAATAACATGTCAAAATGTTCATCTTAGAGTGCTCTGCATGATGGCTGCATTTTCATTCATGTTACTGCTAATCTTGAAGCCTTAATCTTTGTTGCAAGACTGCTAAGTGGTATAAACTGCTAAAAACTGCTGCATATTAGCATCATTTAGGTAACTTGTGAGTGGTGTAACTTTGTCTCTGTTGATCCTATGATGATGATCTTGATATGCATATGTTCTACTCTTCATTCTATACATGGTGGTGTGCTTTGCATTCATGTTAGGATGCATCTTGATATCTTAATATCTGTTGCAGAAGTGCATGTTGCTGTTAACTGCTGAAAACTGTTATAACTTGCCTATTTGTCTTTTTATATCTTTTTGTGTGATTTTCTTTTGAGCATCATGTCTACATGTTTTAGGAGCATAATCATGCCATATTTGCTGTGATGCACTCGATGTATTTTGATATGCCCTGTGGGGAGTGCAACAAACTTGTGAAGTGGGCTACTTGCTGTTAATGTCCTATCACGTCTGAATCTATTATATCATGTTGCTATGTTTGCTTGATGCTACCATCAAATCCATGCATATTCTGGAGATGCTTAGTTGACATGTTTGGTTTTACATGTTATGCTCTATCATGCTATGCCTTTTGATGCCTTATATATGTCCTGAAGCATACATTTTTCGTTTCTATGAACATGCCTATATGTTGTTCCAGTTTTCTATTAACTTCATGATACCTTATTGTGAGCTTGATAGTAATTGATATATTCCTCTTTTGGAGATGCTCCAGTTACATGTTTTGAATTATGCTATGAGTTATTTTTCGATATACCAAGTTTGATAATTTTGGATATCATATGCCTCTGTAGCATGCTTGAAAACATGCTATCATAATGTTGTTGTTTTACACTTAATGAAACTGTTTTAACATTCAGTCTTGTCATGTTGGTTCCCACTAACCCATGAGCCATATGCATATGTACTTTAATGTTATTTGCTCTTTGTTATGTTTAATTTGATTATATGCCCTTGGTTGCCATGTATAGTTATTGTAGCATCTTTGTTTCATGCCTCCAACATGCCATCATATTAACCCTGCTCATGTATATGCTCCTGTGTTATAAAGTTGCATTTTGCATTGATCACATTGGTTTAATCTTGATGCCTATGAACCTGAACCTTAATGATATTGGAAGTATGTTATCTGTACATGAATTGCATATCAAGTTTGTGCTCATATGATTCATGTAGCATGTTGTTTTGATGATTGCAAAGTGCCTACTTGCTGTTTTGGACAGCTTGTCCTTTAAACTTGTTTGGAGTGTAAGTGTTGCACCGTTGCTCCGTTTTCATCATGCTCTATATGAAACTTGCTTTGAATTGTATGTAGTTTCCTCATGTCATGTCGAATCCTTGTTTTGAGTGTGTTTGCTTGATGTTTGAATGCATTTTATATCAATGCCATGTTTAACTTGTTTTGCTCATATCTCGTAGCTCCGAATTAAACGAACTTCATATGTAACTTGACTAGCATTTCGTGTAGATCATCTTGGTGCATCTTAACTTGCTATTTAACAACTTGAACATAATGTGTTTTCAAATCTGGACCAATTTTGAAATTTGCATATGGGGACTTACTGGAATTGTTATATGTTGTTTCCGGCCTCGTTTAAACTTGCTTGCATGTGATGTTCTTGTATGCATCATCTCTTGCCATGAGTAGCATCATATAGCCTTGTCATGCATCATACTTGGTTGAGCATCATGTCATGTTTATGGGTTGTGTGTTTACCATGTTGTTTGCTTCTTTCCGATTGTGCTTCTTCTCGATAGTTCCTGTTTCGTTGCGACCATGAGGATTCGTTCGACTACGCTTGGTTCGTATTCCCCCGTTCATCTTCTTAATGGACTCGTTATTCTTCCTAGAGGGATTTCAGGCAAGATGACCGTTACCCTGGATCTCACTACTATCATTGCTATGCTAGTTGTCTCGATGCTATTGCTATGTTGCGCTTCCTACCACTTGTTTATCAAGCCTCCCAAATTGCCATGACAACCTCTAACCTTTTTCACCCTTCCTAGCAAACTATTGTTTGGCTATGTTACCGCTTTGCTCAGCCCCTCTTATAGCGTTGCTAGTTGCAGGAGCAGTTGCAGGTTGTTCCACGTTGGAACATGGATTTCATGGATATTTTGGGATATCACAATATCTCTTATTTAATTAATGCATCTATATACTTGGTAAAGGGTGGAAGGCTCGGCCTTATGCCTGGTGTTTTGTTCCACTCTTGCCGCCCTAGTTTCCGTCATATCGGTGTTACGTTCCTTGATTTTGCATCCCTAACACGTTGAGGGGTATGGGACCCTCTTGACAGTTTGCTTTGAATAAAAATCTTCCAGCAAGGCCCAACATTGGTTTTACCATTTGCCTAATAACAACTAAAACTTAAACAGGTGATCTTCTCCGGACCCCTAGTATTTTTAATCAACCCCCGGGGCCAGTGCTCCTCTGAGTGTTGGTCCAAACTAGAGCACTATGTGGGGCCGTCCCAGGGCAACCTGGGTTATTTTGGCACCTGTACGCGTAGCTCATCTGTGGTGCCCTGAGAACGAGATACGTGCGGCTCCTATCGGGATTTGTCGGCACACCGGGAGGTCTTGCTGGTTTTGTTTTACCATCGTCAAAATGTCTCGTGCACCGGGATTCCGAGTCTGATCGGATGTCCCGCGATGGAGGATTATCTCCGCGGATCGTGGGCTTATAATGGGCTAAGTTGGGACACCCCTGCAGGGTTTAAACTTTCAAGAGTCGTGCCCACGGTTATGTGGCAGATGGGAGTTTTTAATATCCGATTGTAGAGAACTTGACACCAGATTCGAACTACAATACCCAACCGCGTGTGTAACCGTGATGGTCTCTTTTCGAGTGGGTCGAGAAGGAACACGGTGGGGTTATGTTTGAACATAAGTAGTTCAGGATCACTTCTTGATCATTACTAGTTTGCGACTGTTTGCGTAGCTTCTCATCTCATTCTTGTATTCGTAAGTTAGCCACCATACATGTTTAGTCGCTTGCTGCAACCTCATGACTTATCCATTCCATACCCATTAAGCTTTGCTAGTTTTGATACCCATGGTAATGGGATTGCTGAGTCCTCCTGGCTCACAGATTACTACAACAACAGTTGCAGGTACAGGTAATGCGATGATAATGACGTGAGAGCGACGTTTGCTCGTTTTGGAGTTATTCTTCTGCTTCTTCTTCTTTGATTAGGGGATAGGTTCCTGGTCGGCAGCCTGGGCTAGTAGGGTGGATGTTGTTTGATTTTCTATTTGTGTTTCATCCGTAGTCGGATGTTGCTCCCATGTATGATGTTGTTGTATTCATGTGGCATTGTATGCCTTTAGTATGTATCCCGAGCTATTGTGTAATGGTACGATGTAATGATATCCACATTGCAAAAGCGTTTCAATATGCGCTTCTATCCTTGGTGGGACCTTCGAGTCCCTTTAGGATAGGGTCGCATATTGGGCGTGACAACGGCTGCGCCGATTTCGTTAGGAGTGAAAGCGAGGCTCAACTCCTCGTTATCTGTGTCTAACACCCTACACAACGGGTCCCATAGATCCATGTGTAGACATGCCGATGGGGGTTCGCAGGTGCCCATCAGTTGGATGTAAAACTGGTATACATGATGCATGATGTCTCCTTGATGCAATAGGAGCCCCTGCTTCGATTGAAGTCTAAGGATAGCGCACTTGTGTCGGCGGCCATTCACGTAGGCATGGAAATACTTCGTGTTCGCATCGCCTTTCAAGGTCCACTTGAGCCCCCCTCTCCTACGCCAGTTCTCTTTCTCACTCCAAAGAAGCGCCTCAACCTGCCCCTCCAGGCCGTAGTGATGCGCCCATTCTTTCTCAGAGAACGGACGAGCATCGGCTTGAGCATCCAGAGCCACGAGCTCCTGAACTAAACGCGACCGCCGAAGTTTGTCATCGCTCCCTTGGTTTGCCCCCAACCTTTGAGAGACGCACGGAGGCCCACCCCTGTGGCGACCTATAACTCCATGGGCCCTCATTGAGGGTCAAGTCTATTGAGACAGGCGTCCCACTTTTGCCTAAACACCTGGTCGAAATCTGGGATTTCGAACCAGGCCGTTTCAAAGAAGAAGCGGGTACTTCGCCTCAGTTTGTCCTCCCCAGTAGACAGTACCAGAGGGACGCGGTCAGACCCAATACGAGTCCCAGCCACCAGTTGTTGGAAATATGCCCTAGAGGCAATAATAAAATGGTTATTATTATATTTCCTTGTTCATGATAATTGTCTATTATTCATGCTATAATTGTATTGACCACAACATGTCCCTAGTGAGCGTCTAGTTGACTAGCTCGTTGATCAATAGATGGTCATGGTTTCCTGACCATGGACATTGGATGTCATTGATAACGGGATCACATCATTAGAAGAATGATGTGATGGACAAGACCCAATCCTAAGCATAGCACAAGATCGTGTAGTTCGTTTGCTAAAAGCTTTTCTAATGTCAAGTATCATTTCCTTAGACCATGAGATTGTGCAACTCCCGGATACCGTAGGAATGCTTTGGGTGTACCAAACGTCACAACGTAACTGGGTGGCTATAAATGTACACTACAGGTATCTCCAAAAGTGTCTGTTGGGTTGGCACGAATCAAGACTGGGATTTGTCACTCCGTATGACAGAGAGGTATGTCTAGTCCCACTTGGTAATGCATCATCATAATGACCTCAATGTGACTAAGTAGTTGGTCACCGGATCATGCATTAGGGAACAAGTAAAGTGACTTGCCGATAACGAGATTTAACGAGGTATTGGGATATCGACGATCGAATATCGGGCAAGTAACGTGCCGATTGATAAAGGGAATTGTATACGGGATTAATTGAATCCTCGACATCGCGGTTCATCTGATAAGATCATCATGGAACATGTGGGAGCCAACATGGGTATCCTGATCCCGCTGTTGGTTATTGACCGGAGAGATGTCTTGGTCATGTCTACATGCCTCCCGAACCCGTAGGGTCTACACACTTAAGGTTCGATGATGCTAGGGTTATAGGGAAAGTTTGTATGTGGTTACCGAATGTTATTCGGAGTCCCAGATGAGATCCTAGACGTCACGAGGAGTTCCGAAATGGTCCGGAGGTAAATAATAATATATAGGAAGTGAGGTTTTGGCCACCGGAAGTATTTTGGGCGTCACCGATAATGTACCGGGACCACCAGGAGGGGCCACCAGCCCCGGAGGCTTGCATGGGCCAAGAGTGGGAAGGGACCAGCCCCTGAGTGGGGTGGTGCGCCTCCCACCAAGGCCCAAGGCGCGGCTAGGAGGAGAGCGGGAAACCCTAGGCGCAGATGGGCCTAAAGGACCACCCTAGGGCGCACCCCCCTCTCCCCCTCTTGGCTGCCCCCTCCAATCCCATCTAGGGATGCCACACCCCCTAGGGTGGGAACCCTAGAGGGGGCGCAGCCACCTCCCCTCCTCCTATATATAGTGGGGGTTTTGGGGCTGCCAAAGACACGAGTCTCTCTCTCTCTCTCTCTCTCTCTCTCTCTCTCTCTCTCTCTCTCTCTCTCTCTCTCTCTCTCGGCGTAGCCCTACCTCTCCACATCCTCGTCCTTCATAGTGCTTGGCGAAGCCCTGCTAGAAACCACGCTGCTCCACCACCACCACGCTGTCGTGCTGCTACTGGAGTTGTCTTCCCCAACCTCTCCCTCCTCCTTGCTGGATCAAGGCGCGGGAGACATCACCGGGCTGCACGTGTGTTGAACGCGGAGGCGCCGTTGTTCGGCGCTTAGATCAGAATCGATCGCGATCTGAATTGCTGCGTGTACGACTCCTCCAACCGTGTTCTTGTAATGCTTCCATATCGCTATCTTCAAGGGTATGAAGATGCACTCCCCTCTCTCTTGTTCCTAGTCTCTCCATAGATTGATCTTGGTGATGCGTAGAATTTTTTTAATTTTTGCAACGATCCCCAACAGTGGCATCATGAGCTAGGTATATTGCGTAGACTCTATGCACGAGTAGAACACAAGTAGTTGTGGGCGTTGGTTTGTTCAATTTGCTTACCGTTACTAGTCCTATCTTGTTTCAACGGTATTGTGGGATGAAGCGACCCGGACCGACCTTACACGTAGGCTTACGTGAGACAGGTTCCACCGACTGACATGCACTTGTTGCATAAAGATGGTTAGCGGGTGCCAGTCTCTCCCACTTTAGTCGGATTGGATTCGATGAAAAGGGTCCTTATGAAGGGTAAATGGCAATTGGCATATCACCGTTATGGCTTTTGCGTAGGTAAGAAATGTTCTTGCTAGAAACCCATAGCAGCCACGTAAAACATGCAACAACAATTAGAGGACGTCTAACTTGTTTTTGCAGGGTATGCTATGTGATGTGATATGGCCAAAAGAATGTGATGAATGATATGTGATGTATGAGATTGATCATGTTCTTGTAATAGGAATCACGACTTGCATGTCGATGAGTATGACAACCGGCAGGAGCCATAGGAGTTGTCTTAATTTATTGTATGACATGCGTGTCATTGAATAACGCCATGTAATTAATTTACTTTATTGCTAAACCGTTAGCTATAGTAGTAGAAGTAATAGTTGGCCAGACAACTTCATGAAGACACGATGATGGAGATCATGATGATGGAGATCATGGTGTCATGCCGGTGACGAAGGTGATCATGCCATGCCTCAAGATGGAGATCAAAGGCGCGAGATGATATTGGCCATATCATGTCACTTTATGATTTGCATGTGATGTTTGTCATGTTTACATCTTATTTGCTTAGAACAACGGTAGCATAAATAAGATGATCCCTCATAAAAATTTCAAGAAAGTGTTCACCCTAACCATGCACCGTTGCGAAAGTTCGTTGTTTCGAAGCACCACGTGATGATCGGGTGTGGTAGATTCTAACGTTCGCATACAATGGGTGTAAGCCAGATTTACACATGCAAAACACTTAGGTTGACTTGAAGAGCCTAGCATGTACAGACATGGCCTCGCAACACAAGAGACCGAAAGGTCGAACATGAGTCATATAGTAGATACGATAAACATGAAGATGTTCACCGATGATGACTAGTCCGTCTCACGTGATGATCGGACACGGCCTAGTTGACTCGGATCATGTATCACTTAGATGACTAGAGGGATGTCTATCTGAGTGGGAGTTCATTAAATAATTTGATTAGATGAACTTAATTATCATGAACTTAGTCTAAAATCTTTGCAATATGTCTTGTAGATCAAATGGCCCACGCTAATGTTGCCCTCAACTTCAACGCGTTCCTAGAGAAAACCAAGCTGAAAGACGATGGTAGCAACAATACGGACTGGGTCCGGAACTTGAGGATCATCCTCATAGCTGCCAAGAAAGCATATGTCCTAGAAGCACCGCTAGGTGAAGCACCCATTTTCCCAGCAACTCAAGATGTTATGAACGCCTGGTAGTCGCCTAGTGATGATTACTCCCTCGTTCAGTGCAGCATGCTTTACAGATTAGAACCAGGGCTCCAAAAGCGTTTTGAGCAGCACAGAGCATATGAGATGTTCCAAGAGCTGAAAATGGTTTTCCAAGCTCATGCCCGGGTCGAGAGATATGATGTCTCCGACAAGTTCTACGGTTGTAAGATGGAGGAAAACAGTTCTGTCAGTGAACACATACTCACTATGTCCGGGTTACACAACTGTTTGTCTCAGTTGGGAGTTAATCTCCCAGATGACTCAGTCATTGACAGGATCCTCCAGTCACTCCCACCTAGCTACAAGAGCTTTGTGATGAACTACAATATGCAAGGGATGGAGAAGTCCATTCCCGAGTTATATTCAATGCTGAAATCAGTGGAGGTGGAAATCAAAAAGGAACATCAAGTGTTGATGGTGAATAAGACCACTAGTTTCAAGAAAGGCATGGGTAAAAAGAACTTCAAGAAGTACGGCAAGGGAGTTTCCGCGCCCGGTAAATCAGTTGTTGGGAAGAAGCCAAACAATGGACCCAAGCCCGAGACTCAGTGCTTTTATTGCAAGGGAAATGGTCACTGGAAGCGGAACTGCCCCAAGTACTTAGCGGACAAGACGGCTGGCAACACCAAAGGTATATGTGATATACATGTTATTGATGTGTACCTTACCAGTACTCGTAGTAGCTCCCGGGTATTTGATACCGATGCGGTTGCCCATATTTGTAACTCAAAACAGGAGCCACGGAATAAGAGGAGACTGGCGAAGGACGAGGTGACAATGCGCGTCGGGAATGGTTCCAAGGTCGATGTGACCGCCGTCGGCACACTACCTCTACATTTGCCCACGGGATTAGTTTTAAACCTCAATAATTGTTATTTAGTGCCAGCTTTGAGCATGAACATTGTATCTGGATCTCGTTTAATGCGAGATGGCTACTCATTTAAATCCGAGAATAATGGTTCTTATTTATTTGAGAGATATGTTTTATGGTCATGCCCCACTGGTCAATGGTTTATTCTTATTGAATCTCGAACGTGATGTTACACATATTCATAGTGTGAATACCAAAAGATGTAAGGTTAATAATGATAGTCCCACATACCTGTGGCACTGCCGCCCTGGTCATATTGGTGTCAAACGCATGAAGAAACTCCATGCAGATGGACTTTTGGAGTCTCTTGATTATGAATTATTTGACACATGCGAACCATGCCTCACGGGCAAGATGACCAAGACTCCGTTCTCCGGAACAATGGAGCGAGCAACCAACTTGTTGAAAATCATACATACTGATGTGTGCGGTCCAATGAGCGTTGAGGCTCGTGGTGGCTATCATTATGTTCTCACCCTCACTGATGACTTAAGTAGATATGGGTATGTCTACTTAATGAAACACAAGTCCGAGACCTTTGAAAAGTTCAAGGAATTTCAGAGTGAGGTGGAGAATCAACGTGACAGAAAAATAAAGTTCTTACGATCAGATCATGGGGGAGAATATTTGAGTCATGAGTTTGGTACGCACTTAAGGAAATGTGGAATTGTTTCACAAGTCACGCCGCCTGGAACACCTCAGCGTAACGGTGTGTCCGAACGTCGTAATCGCACTCTATTGGATAGGGTGCGATCTATGATGTCTCTTACCGATTTACTGCTATCTTTTTGGGGATACGCTTTAGACACAACCACATTCACTTTAAATAGGGCATCGTCTAAATCCGTTGAGACGACACCGTATGAATTATGGTTTGGGAACAAACCTAAGATGTCGTTTCTAAAAGTTTGGGGATGTGATGCTTATGTCAAGAAACTTCAACCTGAAAAGCTCGAACCCAAGTCGGAAAAAATGCGTCTTCATAGGATACCCTAAGGAAACCATTGGGTATACCTTCTACCTCAGATCCGAAGGCAAGATCTTTGTTGCCAGGAACGGATTCTTTCTGCAGAAAGAGTTTCTCTCGAAAGAAGTAAGTGGGAGGAAAGTAGAACTTGATGAAGTGCTGCCTCTTGAACCGGAAGGTAGCACAGCTCAGGAAGATGTTTCTGTGGTGCCTGCACCGACTAGAGAGGAAGTTGATGATGATGATCAAGGTACTTCGGATCAAGTTGCTACTGAACTTCGTAGGTCCACAAGGACACGTTCCACACCAGAATGGTATGGCAACCCTGTCTTGGAAATCATGTTGTTAGACAAATGTGAACCTTCAAACTATGAAGAAGCAATGGCGGGCCCAGATTCCAACAAATGGCTTGAAGCCATGAAATCCGTGATAGGATCCATGTATGAAAACAAAGTATGGACTTTGACAGACTTGCCCGATGATCGGCGAGCCATAGAAAACAAATGGATCGTTCAGAAGAAGACTGACGCGGATGGTAATGTGACCATATATAAAGCTCGGCTTTTCACTAAGGGTTATCGACAAGTTCAAGGGGTTGACTACGATGAGACCTTCTCACCCGTAGCGAAGCTGAAGTCCGTCTGAATCATGTTAGCAATTGCCACATTCTATGATTATGAAATATGGCAAATGGACGTCAAAACGACATTCCTTAATGGCTTCCTTAAGGAAGAGTTGTATATGATGCAGCCGGAAGGTTTTGTCGATCCTAAGAATGCTAACAAGGTATGCAAGCTCCAGCGCTCCATCTATGGGCTGGTGCAAGCATCTCGGAGTTGGAACATTCGCTTTGATGAAATGATCAAAGCGTTTGGGTTTATGCAGACTTATGGAGAAGCCTGTGTTTACAAGAAAGTGAGTGGGAGCTCTGTAGCATTTCTTATATTATATGTGGATGACATACTATTGATGGGAAATGATATAAAACTTTTGGAAAGCATAAAGGCTTACTTGAATAAGTGCTTTTCAATGAAGGACCTTGGAGAAGCTGCTTACATATTAGGCATCAAGATCTATAGAGATAGATCGAGATGCCTCATAGGTCTTTCACAAAGCACATACCTTGATAACATATTGAAGAAGTTCAATATGGATCAATCCAAGAAGGGGTTCTTGCCTGTATTGCAAGGTGTGAAATTGAGCTCGGCTCAAAGCCCGACCACTACAGAAGATAGAGAAAAAATGAATGTCATCCCCTATGCCTTAGCCATAGGGTCTATTATGTATGCCATGCTGTGTACCAGACCTAATTTAAACCTTGTTGTATGTTTGGTAGGGAGGTACCAAAGTAATCCCGGCATGGAACATTGGACAGCGGTCAAGAATATCCTGAAGTACCTGAAAAGGACTAAGGGTATGTTTCTCGTTTATGGAGGTGACGAAGAGCTCATCGTAAAGGGTTACGTCGATGCTAGCTTTGACACAGATCTGGATGACTCCAAGTCACAAACCAGATACGTGTATATTTTGAATGGTGGGGCAGTAAGCTGGTGCAGTTGCAAGCAAAGCATCGTGGCGGGATCTAGATGTGAAGCAGAGTACATGGCAGCCTCGGAGGCAGCACATGAAGCAATCTGGATGAAGGAGTTCGTTACCGACCTTGGAGTTATTCCCAATGCGTCGGGCCCGATGACTCTCTTATGTGACAACACAGGTGCTATTGCCCTTGCCAAGGGGCCCAGGTTTCACAAGAAGACCAGGCATATCAAGCGTCGCTTCAACTCCATTCATGAAAATGTTCAAGATGGAGACATAGATATTTGTAAAGTGCATACGGATATGGTTGTCGCAAATTCGTTGACTAAACCTCTTCGACGAGCAAAACATGATCAACACCAGAACTCTATGGGTGTTCGATTCATCACAATGTAACTAGATTATTGACTCTAGTGCAAGTGGGAGACTGTTGGAAATATGCCCTAGAGGCAATAATAAAATGCTTATTATTATATTTCCTTGTTCATGATAATTGTATATTGTTCATGCTATAATTGTATTGATCGGAAACCGTAATACATGTGTGAATACATAGACCACAACATGTCCCTAGTGAGCCTCTATTTGACTAGCTCGTCGATCAATAGATGGTCATGGTTTCCTGACCATGGACATTGGATGTCATTGATAACGGGATCACATCATTAGGAGAATGATGTGATGGACAAGACCCAATCCTAAGCATAGCACAAGATCGTGTAGTTCATTCGCTAAAAGCTTTTCTAATGTCAAGTATCATTTCCTTATACCATGAGATTGTGCAACTCCCGGATACCGTAGGAATGCTTTGGGTGTACCAAATGTCACAACGTAACTGGGTGGCTATAAATGTACACTACAGGTATCTCCAAAAGTGTCTGTTGGGTTGGCACAAATCGAGACTGGGATTTGTCACTCCGTATGACGGAGAGGTATGTCTGGTCCCACTCGGTAATGCATCATCATAATGAGCTCAATGTGACTAAGTAGTTGGTTAGGGGATCATGCATTAGGGAATGAGTAAAGTGACTTGCCGGTAACAAGATTTAACAAGGTATTGGGATACCGACGATCGAATCTCGGGCAAGTAACGTATCGATTGACAAAGGGAATTGTATACGGGATTAATTGAATCCTCGACATCGTGGTTCATCTGATAAGATCATCATGGAACATGTGGGAGCCAACATGGGTATCCAGATCCCCTTGTTGGTTATTGACCGGAGAGATGTCTTGGTCATGTCTACATGCCTCCCGAACCCGTAGGGTCTACACACTTAAGGTTCGATGACGCAAGGGTTATAGGGAAAGTTTGTATGTGGTTACCGAATGTTGTTCGGAGTCCCGGATGATATTCCGAACGTCACGAGGAGTTCCAAAATGGTCCAGAGCTAAAGAATAATATATAGGAAGTGAGGTTTTGGCCACCGGAAGTACTTCGGGCGTCACCGGTAATGTACCGGGACCACCGGGAAGGGTTCTGGGGGTCCACCGGGAGGGGCCACCAGCCCCGGAGGCTTGAATGGGCCAAGAGTGGGAAGGGACCAGCCCCTGAGTGGGCTGGTGCGCCTCCCACTAAGGCCCAAGGCGCGGCTAGGAGGAGAGGGGGAAACCCTAGGCGCAGATGGGCCTAAAGGCCCACCCTTGGGCGTGCCCCCCTCTCTTCCCCTCTTGGCCGCCCCCTCCAATCCCATCTAGGGTTGCCGCACCCCCTACGGTGGGAACCCTAGAGGAGGCGCAGCCACCTCCCCTCCTCCTATATATAGTGGGGGTTTTGGGGCTACCAAAGACACGAGTCTCTCTCTCTCTCTCTCTCTCTCTCTCTCTCTCTCTCTCTCTCGGCGCAGCCCTACCTCTCCACATCCTCGTCCCTCGTAGTGCTTGGCGAAGCCCTGCTGGAAACCATGCTGCTCCACCACCACCATGTCATCGTGCTGCTGCTCGAGTTGTCTTCCCCAACCTCTCCCTCCTCCTTGCTGGATCAAGGTGTGGGAGACGTCATCGGGCTGCACGTGTGTTGAACGCGAAGGCGCCGTTGTTTGGCGCTTAGACCAGAACCGACCGCGATCTGAATTGCTGCGTGTACGACTCCTCCAACCGCGTTCTTGTAACGCTTCCGCATCGTGATCTTCAAGGGTATGAAGATACACTCCCCTCTCTCTCGTTGCTAGTCTCTCCATAGATTGATCTTGGTGATGCATAGAAATTTTTTAATTTCTGCAATGATCCCCAACACCAGCAAGCTCATGGGGATCCACTATTTAGGCCTAAAAGCATGCCGCCCGAGTGCCCGTGGGCCGGGGTCCAGTGCCACGCGAATCGCTCCAAGGGATCGATTGCAAGCAAATCTTGATGGCGCAATTCGTCATTAATAATTTCCTGGATGCCTACCATGTCAATGCACTCATTGCGCATGTATTCCTTAAGCCGGGTCCGCCTCCCAACATGGCTGAAGCCGCGGATGTTCCAAAAAGAAAAAAACGCATTTAGATAATACGATTGCAAAGAGGGAACCCCACTATCCCCAAGAAATGTTCCAAAAACCCTCGTCATATCAACCCCACTATCCCCCAAGATCTCACCCAAGTGATCGTCCGAGAAGGAATCTAGAATCGTAAAATGAGATGGGGGAGACTATTACCTTCAATATCCATGTTCTTCTCAGCTTGCAGAAGTTGAGTGTGTTGAAGCGAAGGCAGGTTGCCCTTAGTGTCCTTGGGACGTCCGCTGGTGTGCACCGGAGTTGGAGCAGCTGCCACCGCCTTGGAGCGCATGGCCTTGGACCGGCAGGGCCACGGCCTCCACCAGCAGGTCCGCACCATTTCGTTCTGAACGATGATGTCGGCGAGGCCTTTTAGATGGAGGTGGGCACGAGGAGAGACGTGTGTCCATACAGGCTATTTTAGGCGTCGATTGACCCGGAGGAGGCAGCGCCAGACGGGTGGATGTTCTAGATCGAATCGGGGCGGCACTGGGCATGGTGCACTTTTTCTCAAGGAAAATGCTTGGAAACAGCCGTCATCAGTCGTCATGCGTTAGCGATTTCTCAGCTTTTACTCCTCTCTTTGATGGCTGATGACGGTTGTTTCTAAGCGTCATCAAAAACGTTGCAGGTGGGTTTATTCAGATGTTTACTCCTCTAAAATTTAGGGGGTCACCTAGAGATGCCCTTATCCCCATGGGGATTTCAACTCTCTTTGAAGCACCTCCAATAGCGGTCTCCACTTTCTTGGAAGCATCCGAATGGGTGAGGTAGGCAAATCACCGCCATAGCCCACGAGCTCCATCCTGGGGGAAATCTAGGCGAGTCGGGGTGCAGGGTGCTGCATCGCACGCCGTTGCTACGAGCGTGCGTGACTCGATTCTGTAATGGTGGCAGTGTTGTTGTGGCAAGTTGCTACATTGCTCCGACAGGAGTCCGGTGCTATGAGCTCACCAGGATTGCCACATAGTCGGTGTTGAGGAAACATAGCTGGTATTGTTGCTGCAGGCGTAGCATCATCGGTGATAAGGTCGACCGACGCTGTTGCAAACTATTCGCCAGAGATGTTGTAAGGGGCCGCAACATGTGTCATGCTCCAAGTGGGGTCAGTGGATATGCAAGGGGTGCCACGACACAAAGGAGATGAAGAAAACAGGCAAGCAGATGGATCGGACGGCTCACTGGCCGACTAATTTCTCCCACAGGTGCGTAGCACCGGCCTTTTTTTACAAAGGAAAACATCCGGCGACATTTCTTTTCTTCCTTCCAGAAAGTTGTTTTTTATTAGGTCGTAATGTAGCATCATAAAATATCAAACATATCAAGCATACAACAGGCCTTTGCATTATTAAGATGCACACCACTAACATCAACTAATACACACTAGAACAAGATAAAATAAAACAAACATCCACGCTAGGTCGTAGTAGACCAAAACCATATGTAACGCCTCGGATCCGATGCGCCAGGTGTCCGCCAGTTATTCGCCGTAGTTGCCTTGTCATTTGCTTGCGTGTTGCATTTTATCATGTCATCATGTGCATCTCATTTTGCATACGTGTTCGTCTCATGCATCCGAGGTTTTTCCCCGTTGTCCGTTTTGCGATCCGACACTCCTATGTCCTCCGGCTTCCCCTTTTGTCTCCTATTGTGAGCGGGTATTAAACGTTCTCGGAATGACCCTAGGTTTGCCAAGCGGCCTTCGTATACCACCGGTAGACCGCCTGTCAAGTTCCGTTCCATTTGGAGGTCATTTGATACTCCAACGGTTAACCGGGTAACCGTAAAAGCCTCTTTTGTTTTGCAGCCCAACACCCATCCAAAGTGGCCCAAAACCCATCTAACTCCCCTCCATGCTCTCGGTCGTTCGATCACGATCGTGTGGGCGAAAATCGCACCTCATTTGGAGTCTCCTAGCTCCCTCTACCTATATATATGCCCTCTCCCCCGAAATCCCGGGTCCAAACCCTAGCCATCTTCATCCTCGCGCCGCCGGACACGTCCGCCCGCCGCCCGGACATGTCCACCGCCGCCTCCGCAGCCAACTGCGAGCCGCCACCTGTCCTCCCCGTGCCTCCCACTGCCGCCGGCCCGCGGAGCCCATCCCGGACCCGCGCGGGCCCAAATCCTGCCGCCGCCCGGCCCGCTCCGCGCCCGAGGCGCCGCCCCGCTCCTCCTCCCCGAGCTCTCGCTCGATCTGGACCAGCAGGTCCCGAGCGCTTCCCCCGTCCGCTATCGCCGCCTCTC
Source organism: Triticum aestivum (assembly GCF_018294505.1). Taxonomy (NCBI): domain Eukaryota; kingdom Viridiplantae; phylum Streptophyta; class Magnoliopsida; order Poales; family Poaceae; genus Triticum; species Triticum aestivum. Next base: position 618,530,999 of record NC_057801.1, read on the forward strand.
GCCGGAGCCCTGCCGCCGGCGACCACCTCCGTCCCGGCCCGTGCCTCGCGCCTTGCTCCTCCCTCTTCCTTCTCCCCCTCTCCTTCCTCTCTCTCATGCATCATCTCTCTCTTCCCGTGGATAGGAGCTTCTCCCGTTGGCCATGGAGCCCGCAGCCCCAAGCTCGTCGTTCGTCGCCTTCCGCCGCCGGATCCTCGACCCCGACTGCCGGATCCGGTTGCCCCGGGCCCGATCTACCCATTCCCAGCCGTCCCGAGCCCCGCCGGAGTCCCTGCTCGCCGCCCGCTGCCATTCCTCTTCTTCAACCCCCGACCTGGACCACCCCCGTCGAGGTCCAGATTTTCTCCAAGTCCCTGATTTTCAGCATTTTGGTGCCCAGTTTAATATGCCATAACTCTATGCATACTGCTCCATTTTACGTGCATAATATATCAAAATGTTCGTTGTGAGATGCTCTACATTTCATCCCATTGTGTCATGCTTGTTTGAGTTCATCTTCATGCCTGAATCATCGTTGCAAGAGTGCTATATGATGTTAATCTGCTGAAACTGTTATAACTTGATGATTTGTCATTTTTGTTGCATTTCATGTGTGCATCCTATGAGTATGAGCTCTACATGTGTTTTGTACTACATCATGCCATCTTTACTGTGGTTCCATCCATGTATTTTTATGAGTTGTGTAGTTAGTGCATCAAGCTTGTTAAGTAGGGTACTTGCTGTTACTATTTTGCTAGTCTGAATCTGCTATATCATGTTGCTATATAAACCTGCTGCTACAAGTCATTCTATGCATAATCTGGAGATGTTCACTAAGGATGTTTTGTTATACATGTCATGCTATATCCATTAATGCCCCTGGTTGCATTTATAGCCTGCTGTAACATGTTATCTTGCTCCAAACTTGCTAAATAATGTTGTTGTTAGTCTGTTAACATTAAGTTTAATGTTGCCATGATTGTTGTTAGTGATCCATGCACCCTATGAACTTGCTCTTGCCATGCTTAGCTTCATAAACATGTCTTATTACTGTTGGGTACCATTCCATGCCATGTATTGCTCTGTGGTGAGTGGTACAAGCTCACCAACATGTCTACTTATTGTTGTTCCTGCCATGTATGAATCTGTCATATAACCTGCCATGTTTACATGGGTGCCATCATATTTTCTGTGCCCTTTTGGCTCATGGTCAGTAAGGGACTTTTGTTTTATGCAATTAGTAGATTCATGACATGCCTTTGTTTTCCATGATAAGTTCCTGTAACATGTTGTTTGATAGCTCTAAACATTGCAACCTGATGTTATTTCTGCTAAGCCTGAAACTATTATTATTTGCAATTTTGCCATGTCCTTTTGAGCATGATCTAGTGATTTCTGGTGTTAGCTCAATGTTCATGTTTTGTCATGCTTTACCTGTACTTCATGCCCATGCCTTTTGTTCTTATGTTGGGTTGCTGTAGCATATTGTTTTGATGCTTGCTAGATGCCTAGTTGCTCTTTTGGACAGCTTGTCCTTTAAACTTGTATAGAGTGTATGTGTTGAACCGTTGCTCCGTTTTGAGTGTGCTCTATATGTAACTTGCTTAGAATTGCATGTAGTTTCATATTATCATGTTGCATCCTTGTTTTGAGGTGTTTGCTTGATGTTTGAGTGCCTTTTGCATCAATGCCATGCTTAACTTGTTTTGGTCATATCTTCTAGGGCGTAGCTCCGAATTAAATGAACTTTACATGTAACTTGACTAGAATCTCGTGTAGATCATCTTGGTGATCTTTAATTTTCTGTTTAATAACTTTAACTTAATGTTTGTTCAGATCTGGACCAACTTTGAAACTTGCATATGAGGACTTACCGGATTTGTTATATGTTGTTTCCGGCCTCATTTATACTTGCCTTGATGTGTTGCTCTTGTTTGCATCATCTCTCACCATGAGTAGCTTCATGTACCCTTGTCATGCATCATACTTGGTTGAGCATCATGCCTTGTTCTTGTGTGGTGTGTTTACCATGTTGTGTGCTTCTTCTCGATAGTTCTCGTTTCGTTGTGATCGTGAGGATTCGTTCGTCTACGCTTGGTTCGGCTTCATCCGTTCGTCTTCTTCATGGACTCGTTCTTCTTCCTAGCGGGATTTCAGGCAAGATGACCGCTACCCTGGATCTCACTACTATCATTGCTATGCTAGTTGCTTCGATCTATCGCTTTGCTGCGCTACCATTACTTGTTCATCAAGCCTCCCAAATTTCCATGTCAGCCTCTAACCTTGTCACCCTTCCTAGCAAACCGTTGGTTGGCTATGTTATCACTTTGCTCAGCCCCTCTTATAGCATTGTTAGTTGCAGGTGAAGTTGAAGATTGCTCCATGGTGGACAGGATTATGTTGGGATATCACAATATCTCTTATATTATTAATGCATCTATATACTTGGTAAAGGGTGGAAGGCTCGGCCTTATGCCTGGTGTTTTGTTCCACTCTTGCCGCCCTAGTTTCCGTCATACCGGTGTTATGTTCCTGGATTTTGTGTTCCTTACGCGGTCGGGTGATTTATGGGACCCCTTGACAGTTCGCTTTGAATAAAACTCCTCCAGCAAGGCCCAACCTTGGTTTTACCATTTGCCTCACCTAGCCCTTTTTCCCTTGGGTTTCCGGAGCCCGAGGGTCATCTTTATTTAACCCCCTCGGGCCAGTGCTCCGTCGAGTGTTGGTCCGAAACGGGCAGACTGCGGGGCCACCTCGGGGCAACTCGAGGGTTGGTTTTACTCGTAGGCTGACCTATCTGGTATGCCCTGAGAACGAGATATGTGCAGCTCCTATCGGGACTTGTCAGCACATCAGGCGGCTTTGCTGGTCTTGTTTTACCATTGTCGAAATGTCTTGTAAACCGGGATTCCGAGACTGATCGGGTCTTCCTGGGAGAAGGAATATCCTTCGTTGATCATGAGAGCTTATCATGGGCTAAGTTGGGACACCCCTGCAGGTTATAAACTTTCGAGAGCCGTGCCCGCGGTTATGTGGCAGATGGGAATTTGTTAATGTCCGGTTGTAGACAACTTGACACCAGATCCGAATTAAAATGCATCAACCGTGTGTGTAGCCGTGATGGTCTCTTCTCGGCGGAGTCCGGGAAGTGAACACGGTTTTGGGGTTATGTTTGACGTAAGTAGGAGTTCAGGATCACCTCTTGATCATTGCTATCTTCACGACTGTTCCGTTGTTTCTCTTCTCGCTCTTATTTGCGTATGTTAGCCACCATATCATGCTTAGACGCTGCTGCAACCTCACCACTTTACCCCTTCCTTTCCCATTAATCTTTGCTAGTCTTGATACCCATGGTAATGGGATTGCTGAGTCCTCGTGGCTCATACATTACTACAACAACAGTTGCAGGTACATGTTTTTGCGACGATCATGACGCGAGAGCGGTGTTTACTTGTTTTGGAGTCCTTCTTCTGCTTCTTCTTCGATTAGGGGATAGGTTCCAGGTCGGCAGCCTGGGCTAGCAGGGTGGATGTCGTTTGAGCTTTTGTTTGTGTTTTATCCGTAGTCAGATGTTGAACTTATGTATGATGTTGTATTCATGTGGCATTGTATGCCCTTTTGTATGTATCCCCATCTATTATGTAATGTTGATGTAATGATATCCACCTTGCAAAAGCGTTTCAATATGCGGGTCTATCCTTGGTGGGACCTTCGAGTTTCTTTTGGATAGGGTCGCATATTGGGCGTGACAAGTTGGTATCAGAGCCTCGACCGACCTTAGGATCCCCCTTGATTGATCGTGTAGTTTGGCCGTTGTCGAGTCTAGAAGAAAACTATTTTCGGAGTCTATTTATATCGGAAAGTAGGAATTATTTTTACTCCTCAGCCCCTTCGTCGCTCTGGTGAGGAATCTTGACGTAGGTGTTTTGAATTACTCCTCTTCCCATTCAAATTTTTCTTTAGGTTCACACAGTTGGTTTTTCGATCATTGGTTCTCAGCTCTTTTGATTCGGTGCATTTCTCGTCAAGTTGACTCGAGCCTCTTCATCTTTGCCAAGTTGAACCCTCAGTTGTTTTCTTTCCCCACCCACCCACCCCTTTTTCTTCTTGGAGCCGGAGCCTGTAATCGAGTATCCATCCTACTCGTGCAAAGCCTTTGCATTCTTTCAACCGGTGTTTACTCTTCAAGTTATTCATCGGGTTTTCCCCTTCCAAGTTGCATTTGTTTTCCCGCCCTCCCACCCTTTTCTTCCCGGAGTCTGAGCCTCTTTCGAGCATCAATTTCATTCATACGAAACCTCTTCAGGCTTTCCTCAAACATTTCAACCGGTGAATTCTCGTCGCGTTCGTCATTCTTCATCCCTTTCTTCTCCGGTGGACTCAATTCAAGTTTTTCGGTGTTGATCGTATTCTTTTCCTTGGATCAAGTGTTCTCCTTGCTTGTTTGCCTCTCGCCATTCAATCATTCCGGAGTTCAAGACATCCTAGAAGATTCATCTGTGTTCCAATTAATTCGAGGTTGTCACCTCATTCAAATATTTCAATTGTTCTAGTGTATCATCTACCTCTTCAACAAACCTTTCCAACGGTGTTTCTTTTAGTGGGCCCTAACCCACAGGTCTTTTCCCAGGATCTTACCTGACTCTTCTGATTCCCCCGGAGTTATTCTCAATTCTTTTCGAAGTATGACGTAAGTATGAATTTCATCAGTCAGACGCCTTTCCAAGATCGATTTCAAATCATTTTTCATTGTTGACTTAACCTCTTTGCTTCTCATTCTCCCGGAGTATCTCGGTAATTTTGGTGGTGTTTTCTGTCGTCATTTGAAGATCGAAGAAGAGTTCCTCTTAAATCTTGTCCGTTCTCTCGAATATTCGTGGTTCTAGCTTCTTGTTATCCTCTCAAATTATTCCATTTGCCAGATATTCCTTTTCTTACCCATCCGGAGTATGTCAGGAGTTGTTTTCCCGTTTCTTTTCGTCGGAGGCCATCATTCCAGAAGAATTCTTCGTCCTCACATTTCAGCTACCGTTATCCAATTATCCCGGTGCTTCGTTCAAGTGTTCTTTAATCAGCTCATGATCTCCTATTCTTTTGCATCTAAATCCCCTCAAGCATATTTATTCTTCTAATTCTTCTCGGTGATTCATTATTTTTCATCATTCATTTTCGAATTCTTACGGTGGTTCGTTCAAGATTCTTTTTCTTTGATTATCATTTTAATTCATTCGTTCTTTCCAATCCTACCGGTGGTTCATGAAGACTTTCTCAAGTTTTGTGCTATACCCCCCCCCCTTAATCCTTTTCAAGAAGAATAAGTAGTATGCAAAATCCATTGCTTGTCATCAATTAAATTTGATGAAGGATAAGCATACAATAAATCTTATTCTTATTTCATCCAAGTGAGTAATCCCTTCCTTTGGAGTTTGTTCTTGATGAATAAATTCTAGTTCCAAGTGTTTGCATCTTTTCATTTCCGGAGTTCAAATTTCCTCGGCCATTTCGTGGAACCTCCATCTAAGTCACCGCAAGCTTTAATCTTATTCTTTCATCCTTCATTCTATCTCATTGTCCTTTTGTCACCGGAGTTCTTCATGGTGGTTCTTCATGATTTAATTCATTATTTCAAGTGTTCATCAAGATTCTTGTTGGAGGAGTTCAAGTATTATTCTTCTTGCATCTCGAGTGCAATTAATTCTCCGTATTCTTTTGAAGTGGAGTTTTGCATTTCTTCGTTCTTCTCATCTATCCAATCATTTCCGTTTGTGGCCGGTTATCACCTTATGATTTGAGATCTTACCTATAAGACCACAACAAGCTTATTCTTTTCGTTGTTTATTTTCTCAACAACTCCGTTTAAACCTTCCTTCTAAAAGATTCTTTCAGTTTCATTCGTGGCACAAGTTGTCATTTTCTTCTCCGTTCTTTTCATTCAACTCTTTAAATTCTTTCCGGAGGTTTTGTGTCATGTCTTCATCAAGTATCATTCCATCCTCTCAAGCTCGTGTTCTATTCCTCCTTGTCTCAGCCGGACTGCTGCCTAAATCCTTTCAGTCTTATTCGTTTCTTATCTCGTTCTATCCGGAGTGGTTTATTAGTCTATCTGATTCCATGAGCTTTCGATTCTCGTCATTCTCGCCATTCCTCTCTTACTCTCGAGTGCTCCCGATTCTTTGCTTCTTCTCTTAAGTTCTTCTTCCACCTCATCCCTTTTCCTCCCCGTCTCGGTCCTAAGATCTCGGGGCGAGATCTCTTGTTAGTGGAGGAGAGTTGTAACGCCCCGGATCCGATGCGCCAGGTGTCCGCCAGTTATTCGCCGTAGTTGCCTTGTCATTTGCTTGCGTGTTGCATTTTATCATGTCATCATGTGCATCTCATTTTGCATACGTGTTCGTCTCATGCATCCGAGGTTTTTCCCCGTTGTCCGTTTTGCGATCCGACACTCCTATGTCCTCCGGCGTTCCCCTTTTGTCTCCTATTGTGAGCGGGTATTAAACATTCTCGGAATGACCCGAGGTTTGCCAAGCGGCCTTGGTATACCACCGGTAGACCGCCTGTCAAGTTTCGTTCCATTTGGAGGTCATTTGATACTCCAACGGTTAACCGGGTAATTGTAAAAGCCTCTTTTATTTTGCAGCCCAACACCCCTCCAAAGTGGCCCAAAACCCATCTAACTCCCCTCCATTCTCTCGGTCGTTCTATCACGATCGTGTGGGCGAAAACCGCACCTCATTTGGAGTCTCCTAGCTCCCTATACCTATATATATGCCCTCTCCCCCGAAATCCCGGGTCCAAACCCTAGCCATCTTCATCCTCCCGCCACCGAACACGTCCGCCCGCCGCCCGGACATGTCCACCGCCGCCTCCGCAGCCAACCGCGAGCCGCCACCTGTCCTCCCCGTGCCTCCCACCGCCGCCGGCCCGCTCCGCGCCCGAGGCGCCACCCCGCTGCTCCTCCCCGAGCTCTCGCTCGATCTGGACCAGCAGGTCCCGAGCGCTTCCCCCGTCCGCTGTCGCCGCCTCTCGCCGGAGCCCTGCCGCCGGCGACCACCTCCGTCCCGGCCCGTGCCTCGCGCCTTGCTCCTCCCTCTTCCTTCTCCCCCTCTCCTTCCTCTCTCTCATGCATCATCTCTCTCTCCCCGTGGACAGGAGCTTCTCCCGTTGGCCATGGAGCCCGCAGCCCCAAGCTCGTCGTTCGTCGCCGTCCGCCGCCGGATCCTCGACCCCGTCTGCCGGATCCGGTTGCCCCGGGCCCGATCTACCCATTCCCAGCCGTCCCGAGCCCTGCCGGAGTCCCTGCTCGCCGCCCGCTGCCATTCCTCTTCTTCAACCCCTGACCTGGACCACCCCCGTCGAGGTCCAGATTTTCTCTAAGTCCCTGATTTTCAACATTCTGGTGCCCAGTTTAACATGCCATAACTCTATGCATACTGCTCCGTTTTACGTGCATAATATATCAAAATGTTTGTTGTGAGATGCTCTACATTTCATCCCATTGTGTCATGCTTGTTTGAGTTTATCTTCATGCCTGAATCATCGTTGCAAGAGTGCTATATGATGTTAATCTGCTGAAACTGTTATAACTTGATGATTTGTCATTTTTGTTGCATTTCATGTGTGCATCCTATGAGTATGAGCTCTACATGTGTTTTGTACTACATCATGCCATCTTTATTGTGGTTCCATCCATGTATTTTTGTGAGTTGTGTGGTTAGTGCATCAAGCTTGTTAAGTAGGGTACTTGCTGTTACTATTTTGCTAGTCTGAATCTGCTATATCATGTTGCTATATAAACCTGCTGCTACAAGTCATTCTATGCATAATCTGGAGATGTTCACTAAGGATGTTTTGTTATACATGTCATGCTATATCCATTAATGCCCCTGGTTGCATTTATAGCCTGCTGTAACATGTTGTTATCTTGCTCCAAACTTGCTAAATAATGTTGCTGTCAGCCTGTTAACATTAAGTTCAATGTTGCCATGATTGTTGTTAGTGATCCATGCACCCTATGAACTTGCTCTTGCCATGCTTAGCTTCATAAACATGTCTTATTACTGTTGGGTACCATTCCATGCCATGTATTGCTCTGTGGTGAGTGGTACAAGCTCACCAACATGTCTACTTATTGTTGTTCCTGCCATGTATGAATCTGTCATATAACCTGCCATGTTTACATGGGTGCCATCATATTTGCTGTGCCCTTTTGGCTCATGGTCAGTAAGGGACTTTTGTTTTATGCAATTAGTAGATTCATGACATGCCTTTGTTTTACATGATAAGTTCCTGTAACATGTTGTTTGACAGCTCTAAACATTGTAACCTGATGTTATTTCTGCTAAGCCTGAAACTGTTATTATTTGCAATTTTGCCATGTCCTTTTCAGCATTATCTAGTGATTTCTGGAATTAGCTCAGTGTTCATGTTTTGTCATGCTATACCTTTACTTCATGCCCATGCCTTTTGTTCTTATGTTGGGGTGCTGTAGCATATTGTTTTGATGCTTGCTAGATGCCTAGTTGCTGTTTTGGACAGCTTGTCCTTTAAACTTGTATAGAGTGTATGTGTTGAACCGTTGCTCCGTTTTGAGTGTCCTCTATATGTAACTTGCTTAGAATTGCATGTAGTTTCATATTATCATGTTGCATCCTTGTTTTGATGTGTTTGCTTGATGTTTGAGTGCCTTTTGCATCAATGCCATGCTTAACTTGTTTTGGTCATATCTTCTAGGCTGTAGCTCCGAATTAAATGAACTTTATATGTAACTTGACTAGAATCTCGTGTAGATCCTCTTGGTGATCTTTAATTTGTTGTTTAATAACTTCAACTTAATGTTTGTTCAGATCTGGACCAACTTTGAAACTTGCATATGAGGACTTACCGGATTTGTTATACGTTGTTTCCGGCCTCATTTATACTTGCCTTGATGTGTTGCTCTTGTTTGCATCATCTCTCGCCATGAGTAGCTTCATGTACCCTTGTCATGCATCATACTTGGTTGAGCATCATGCCTTGTTCTTGTGTGGTATGTTTACCATGTTGTGTGCTTCTTCTCGATAGTTCCCGTTTCGTTGTGATCGTGAGGATTCGTTCGTCTATGCTTGGTTCGGCTTCATCCGTTCGTCTTCTTCATGGACTTGTTCTTCTTCCTAGCGAGATTTCAGGCAAGATGGCCGCTACCCTGGATCTCACTACTATCATTGCTATGCTAGTTGCTTCGATCTATCGCTTTGCTGCGCTACCATCACTTGTTCATCAAGCCTCCCAAATTGCCATGTCAGCCTCTAACCTTGTCACCCTTCCTAGCAAACCGTTGGTTGGATAGGTTACCGCTTTGCTCAGCCCCTCTTATAGCGTTGTTAGTTGCAGGTGAAGTTGAATATTGCTCCATGGTGGACAGGATTATGTTGGGATATCACAATATCTCTTATATTATTAATGCATCTATATACTTGGTAAAGGGTGGAAGGCTCGGCCTTATGCCTGGTGTTTTGTTCCACTCTTGCCGCCCTAGTTTCCGTCATACCAGTGTTATGTTCCCGGATTTTGCGTTCCTTACGCGGTCGAGTGATTTATGGGACCCCCTTGACAGTTCGCTTTGAATAAAACTCCTCCAGCAAGGCCCAACCTTGGTTTTACCATTTGCTTCACCTAGCCCTTTTTCCCTTGGGTTTCCGGAGCCCGAGGGTCATCTTTATTTAACCCCCCCGGGCCAGTGCTCCGTCGAGTGCTGGTCCGAAACGGACAGACTGTGGGGCCACCTCGGGGCAACTCGAGGGTTGGTTTTACTCGTAGGCTGACCTATCCGGTGTGCCCTGAGAATGAGATATGTGAAGGTCCTATCGGGACTTGTCGGCACATCGGGCGGCTTTGCTGGTCTTGTTTTATCATTGTCAAAATGTCTTGTAAACCGGGATTCCGAGACTGATCGGGTCTTCCTGGGAGAAGGAATATCCTTCGTTGATCGCGAGAGCTTGTCATGGGCTAAGTTGGGACACCCCTGTAGGGTATAAACTTTCGAGAGCCGTGCCCGCGGTTATGTGGCAGATGGGAATTTGTTAATGTCTGGTTGTAGACAACTTGACACCAGATCCGAATTAAAATGCATCAACCGTGTGTGTAGCCGTGATGGTCTCTTCTCGGCGCAGTCCGGGAAGTGAACACGGTTTTGGGGTTATGTTTGACGTAAGTAGGAGTTCAGGATCACCTCTTGATCATTGCTAGCTTCACGACTTTTCCGTTGTTTCTCTTCTCGCTCTTATTTGCGTATGTCAGCCACCATATCATGCTTAGACGCTGCTGCAACCTCACCACTTTACCCCTTCCTTTCCCATTAAGCTTTGCTAGTCTTGATACCCATGGTAATGGGATTGCCAAGTCCTCGTGGCTCATAGATTACTACAACAACAGTTGCAGGTACATGTTTTTGCGAAGATCATGACGCGAGAGCGATGTTTACTTGTTTTGGAGTTCTTCTTCTGCTTTTTCTTCGATCAGGGGATAGGTTCCAGGTCGGCAGCCTGGGCTAGCAGGGTGGATGTCGTTTGAGCTTTTGTTTGTGTTTCATCCGTAGTCGGATGTTGATCTTATGTATGATGTTGTATTCATGTGGCATTGTATGCCCTTTTGTATGTATCCCCATCTATTATGTAATGTTGATGTAATGATATCCACCTTGCAAAAGCGTTTCAATATGCGGGTCTATCCTTCGTGGGACCTTCGAGTTCCTTTTGGATAGGGTCGCATATTGGGCGTGACACCATACCTAAGGCGAGGAAGGTGGAGGTCCGTAAATTATGCCACCATCCATTTGTGGTAAAACATGTCTGTCACCCGCTCCAATCGCGACACACCACCGTAAGATACGGACAATGTTCTAATCATTGTAGATTAGACAATTAACGATGTAACATGTAGATAAAAGCATCTACAACCGAATAGCCCTTGCTAAAAATCAGTCGACTAAGACTTAAACAAGTCTCAGTCGACCATGCAACATTTTATCCCAACGTTTGCAACTTACCGTTTGCCGCATCCATCTTGTTGGTTGTAGCATGTTGTCCCTCGTCGATTGTAGCACAATATTTTACCGGTTGTAACATCCGTCATTGACGGTTGTAGCATTTTAGTCACACCGATTGCAGCTTCAATTATCATTGCTTGCAAAATTGTCGCAACGTTTTTCAACATCGGTTGTAGCATCTAGCCACGCCGCTTGCAGCAAAAAAACTACGATGACGTCACTCGACTGAGACTTCGTTAAGTCTCAGTCGACTGAGTTCTACACGGATCCATATAATCCCCCCCCCCCCCGACCTCAAAATGTTCGTGGACTTACAATAGGGGTCTTTCTGTGCAAGTCAACTGAACACCGTATAGAAATAAGGATAGCAAACGGGTTACCTACTCTACTCCTAAGGGTCAAACCAAGCCCTTTAATTCCATTCTTTATTCTTATATCCAGAGATACATCCTACCTATGCCGAGAGCACAAAGATCAAGCTAAGTAAACAGGTCTAGTTAAAGCCCACTGGAGTAAGGAAAATACAATAGGTTGCTTTTTTCCCCACCATACCTGGCAATGATTGGTATCCCTTGATATGTTAACACAAACTAACCAGTTTTCGATTTCATGAAACCTTTGATTCAAAGAACTGCGCTTATCCCCCCCGCTCATGAAACGGCTCTGCTGCAATGGATGGCAGAGGGTCCGTAGTACCCGAAGCACAAGCTCAAGTGGAGGAGGAAGCAGGGGTGGCGAACAAAATGTTGGTATGGAAGATCTCTTGCTCCCCCCTGAAGGGTTCTTAGATTACCAAGTAAGGGAGGGAGGTAGGTACCATGGTTTCCTTCTTTTATTGAATACCAGTAACGCGAGTAAACATTTAAGTGAGAAGTAAACTAAGCGATGACTGATTTGTCACTTTTGTGTAGTTGACGTGTCAATGTATTTTCTCATATAAAAAAATTCACACATGTACTACTCTCATATGTCACTGTGTAATTTCTTTAGAATTGTTTGAAACTTTGAAATGTGATTTTACTTATCTTTTAAACGAACCAGCTCCATGGAGCTCGGGCACCAAAATGCTGCACTTACATTGGGACGTACAATGCCTCTTTCCCAAGGATGAGGAACACCACGGCGGGAGTGCTGACTCCGATGGCGATCACAACGTAGGCAGGCCACCTCGCCGTGGGCGCAACGGTGATGTAGACGGCGGTCATGAGCGAGACGACCATGGCGAGGCAGGCAAGGATGGTGAGCCTGTGGCCCCACATGAGCTGATCAAGCTTGAACTTGACGGGATCCCGCCACGCCCAGATGAAACAGAAGACGACGACGATGGAGCTGCACATGGCGACAGTGTTGGAGATGACGAAGATCTTGAACGCCGCCTTGTGGCCGTGGAGGGCCGTGCCGTCGGTCTGGCTGTACCCCCCTGGCATGGTGAAGGTGGCGGCAAAGCTGACGGTGGCGATCAGCGTGGCCACCAGCGTGTAGGTCCCGACGCTGAGCTCGTAGTACTCGTCGTGGCCAGCCCTCCGGCTGCGCAGCGACTGATAAGTGGCGATCGGAGGCAGCTGCTCCTTCTTGCACCTGGAGGCCTCGTGCTTCTTGAGCGTCTTCCACAGGTACATCTCGTAGGTGTCCATCTCCTCGGAGGCGGCGCGCTTCTCGATGAGGCTGCGCGCGGACTGGCCGTCCCGGTTGAGGAGGCAGGGGTTGACGCGGCGGTCCTTGAGCAGGAGCAGCGCCGACTGGATGCGCGACAGGGAGGCAGCGAGGTGCAGCGGCGTGTTGCGGCGCGGTCGACGCGGTTGACGATCTCCTCGGGGCGGACGTGCTTGAGCAGGCGCTTGAGCGCGTCCACCTTGCCGCTGGTGATGGCGACGTGGAAGGCGTTCCGGCCGTTGCTGTCCACCATCTCCGCCACGTCGGGGCACTGCTTCAGCAGCTCCACCATGGCCTCCGTCGAGCCGTAATAGGCGGCCACGTGCAGCGGCGACTGCAGGTCACGGTTGCGCTTGTAGGCCAGGTCCACCTTCCGGTTGAGCAGCAGCTTCACCACGCGGGCGTTGTTCTTCTGTGCCGCGTAGTGCAGCGCGTTGTTCTCGCTCGAGTCCGTCAACCCGATCTGGTCCGGCGGCGTCGCGTCAAGCAAGATCTCCACCACGCCTGCTTGCACGATTGTAATGACACGATACAGGACATGGCAACGAAAAGAAGGCGACGGGCAGGACACTTACGTGCGTGGCCGCCGAGGACGGCCTGGTGCAGGGCGGTGCCGCTGACGGAGTCGGAGGGGACGAACTTCTCGTGGACCCAGGGCTGGCTGACGATCTTGGCCACGACGTCGGCGAGGCCCTCCCGTGCAGCGATGTGCAGCGGCGTCTGCTGCTTCACGTTCAGCGCGTGGCCGCGGCCGGGCTCGGCATCCAGCAGCTTGAGCGCGACGGTGCTCCTGCCGTGCTTCACCGCCTCGTGCAGCGGGGTGTCGCCGACCTTGTTCGCCATGAACAGAGGCCCCTGCGCGGTGCCAGGGGAGCTCCGGGAAGGTTCCCCTGTCTTTCCATTCTGCGCGGCGGGGGAGTGGTGCGGATGCTCCGCGGGCCATGCGCTGGCTCGGCCGATGAGCAGGTCCGCCACGTCCAGCTTCCCCGCCCTGGCCGCCAGGTGCAGCGGCGTGTCGCCGTCAGCGTTCTTGCTGACGAGCAGCTTGTCGTCCACAGCAAGGGCCTTCTCGGCGAAACCGGCATGGCCGAGCTCGGCGGCGATGTGCAGCGCGGTGTTCTGCTGGGGCGTCTTGGAACCAAGGATGCCGGGGTTCTCGGCCACCAGCTTCTTCAGGCTTCCCACGCTCCCCTGCACCGCCGCCTTGTGCAAGGCTGGGTCCATCCTATTCCTACCTACAGTGGCTTCTTCTACCCTTCACCCTCCTGGACCTCGATCGTGGAGACAGAGAGCGACTGAGCTGATTGATCATGTGGATGAAGAAGCTTTAAGATAAGTTGCCGCTGGATTCCTTGCCTCCTCCCTGTATTTTTGAACTTGTGCTGCGGTTACGTGTGAGTTAGGGGTGCTTTGCTTGCCAACCCAACTTTGGTATATGCCTCTGATGCATCAGCTGAAATGAGGAAGACAAATACAGAGGAGAATTAAGCGTTTTGGTGCCACCTACAGGCAGCCTAAAAGCATATGGTTAAACCAGAAATTGCCTTTGGTGACCGAGCTCACTGGATGCCTCCGGATTCAAAATTCAAGTTTCATCGAAATTCATAATTCTACATTCAACAAATTCTGAAAAAATACATGAAGACATAACACATATGTGCATAAATTTTCAGCACAAAACACGTTGAAATGAGGGTTGTGCAAAAAAGATAAATCTGAGGTTGTTTAACACATGATACTATTCATCCTCCTAGGCCATAAATTTGTCTTTTTTGTACAGCCCGCATTCCAACGTATTTCATCATGAAATTTTACACACATGTGGGTTGCATCCTTACATACACGCATAATTTTTTTCAGAATTTTTTGAAACATTAAAGTTTGAATTTGAATTTTTCAAAAATAAAGGCCTACATGGAGCTCGGCCTCCAAAACGCCATTCTCATGGTTAAACTTATCTAATTCTGACTACAGCTATATAAAAAAATAGGTGTGATTAGGTCTTAGTCGAAAAGAATCTGAAACGAAAATTTTGCACGGCTCTCAATGTAAGATCTCACGGATATAACATCGACCGAGACTTAGCAAGACTGATCGAAAAATTACCGAGGCAGGTCAAATAAAAAAACATTATCAGATTCTTCATGGAAAAATCATAAGTATGTACTGTTTTTTAAATGTAGATTGACTGACATTCATATAAAAAATGATTACCATGAAAATACAATAATTCTACACCTATGAAAGAAGTTACTAAAGTTTACGTAATTTTCCTTCACCAATTTTCTTCGGCCCCCCTGATTTTCAGGGTGGGTGGGTCCCTCTTCCCCAGCCCCAATCATAGTTCCTCCAATACCGTCTTATTCTTTGTTGCAATGGTCACGGCAGGAGGCCAGAATTCAAGGACAACGTAGATGGCTCAACCAAGCATGGTACAAACGTCAGTAAGAATAAAATGAGCTTTTGCTTAATATTGGTAACTACATAAAAGTGCAAATTAACTCAGAAACCAGCAAACCTGTATAGATGCATGAAAAAGATTCAACGGTTTACAAAATAAAGAATGCACAGAATAGGGAAGAATAATGTAATGCAGTTACTGATTTAAGCCCCCCCCCCCCCCCCCCCTCTCATCATCAAGGAAGAACACAAACAAATTCGACACAATAATACTGCAGCAACTTTGACCAGCAAATCCGAGTCAGAGACCTGTGTCAGCTATACAGATTTTAGAGCATCTCTAGCAGACCCCGTATAACACCGACCCGCAAAACGCGTTTGCAGTTCGCGAAAAAACGGCTTTGCGGGCCGGCGCGGGCGGCCGCAGAGACAGACCCCGCAAAACGGATCCGTATAAAAGGGTATTCACGGAATATGCTCTTTTACGAGTCGGCTTTGCGGGTTCTGCTCTTGCGCCGCTGCCGCCTGCCCGCAAATCTGAAATTTGCACTTCAATTTGACACAAGATAATACATTTCTTTGCTTTTTCAACAGCATTGGATACATAGGACATCACCAAATCTTTGCTACTCCCTCCTTCCATCTATATAGGGCCTAATGCGTTTTTTGGGGCTAACTTTGACCAAATGTTAGAGCAATAATATATGACATGCAAGTTACACCTAGCATACCGACAAATTCGTACGTGAAAGGAGCTTCCGATGATATAATTTTCACATTATACATCTCATGTATTATTAATTTTATCAATAGTCAAAAGTCGCCTTGAAAAACGCATTAAACTCTATATAGATGGAAGGAGGGAGTAGAATAGTAAGACCAAAGAAAACAAGAACCACAATTATGCATTTTAGAAGATATCCAACTTCCATAGCTGCTCCCACTAGTTGGACCAATATATTATCAATGCATTCATTGTTGATCTGCGGATTCTTGATTCTTCTTCTTTTGATCCAAAGAAGTAGACCTTGCTTCCCCTCTACTTTCTTCTCTAACTGCACAAGCAGCCGCAACATTAGCTTCGATTATACTAAGGAGTGCACGAACATCTATTAAGTTTCTTTCTATCAATAAATCAATGTATTATCCTTCCCAAAACCAAAATGAGTATCCATCTTCCTACACACATGACGATATTCGAAATGAGCTATCGCAATTGAACCAAAGAATACGTGCCAAAGCCGAATGAAAACAACGCATACCCCGTCGTTTTCGCATTTGAAGAACACCCATTCGGGGTGCTTCGGCGTGCCCAAAGTTAGCCTCAGCACTATCCGTGTGCAGTCGTTGCACCGTATGAACGACATCGGCGAGCCGCTGCGCGAGCGCCGAGCCCGGCGGACGGCTGGCCGAATCCATGCTGGCAAACCGTCGGCGGCGGCGACAAGACGAACCCATACCTGCATGCAGCGATGGGGCTTTGCCAGGGCTGCACCGGGTGTTCCTCGACCATTCCATCGCTTGGCGCAGCCACCGGCAGCCGGAAAAGCCAAATCCGGCCACCCGCGACAAGCGGCCACAGATCTGCAACTTTCCGGCCCGCCGACACAGGAGGGGGTGACGGAGGGCAACCTCGGGCGTGTGGTGGCCTTTCGGCGTGATCCCGCCGGCTACTGTCACCGGAATCGGCGGCGGCCCGGCGGTGGGGCGAGGGGGGAGAGAGGAGGTGGTCGGTGGGGAAAGGCGCGGGCTGAAATGTCCTCGCGACCAACCGCTCTCGCTATATACAGGGCGCTGACGGGCCCGGTGGGGAAGGGGGGCCCGCGTATTCGCGGGTTGGGGTCGAGATTTTGCCGCACCCCTCAAAAATATTTACGGGCCGGACGCGTTTGCGGGGTCTGTTCGGGCGGGATTTTCCACGCCGACCTGCATTTTGGCGGTTATTTCTGCTAGAGATGCTCTTACCAAACTAATCAGGCTACATGCTTAAAGACTCATGCTACACGTGTTTGACAAGTGGAAGGCGAGGAGTTTTGTTAAGAGAAATAATTGATGCGCATGGCATTTTTCACTTGTTCTTACCTACTCTATTTTTCACTCCGCCTTGGTTCAGTCTTCATGTGCATCACATAAATTTCTTACTGTATATTTAGCTGGGTTTGATGAAAACAATTGAAAAAACCTTGATTTTATGGGATAAGTCAAACATGGCATTTTACGTAAATGTTTTTGATTTTTTTAAATGTAAATGTGGTCTGAGAAAAAAAAGAAACTTGGTATAATGTCATTATATGACCACTTGAAAATGTGGTTATAATTTCAAAGTGTTACACACAAAAAATTGATAGGGTTATATTCGAAGTTTCGAAGGGGGTGAAGCGTCCGATTTGAGAGAGAGATGGTAGTGTTGTCATTTATTTCACTACAAAGGTTTGTATACATGTACTATGCACGATTTTACATTTACATATCTAATTATGGATTTACTTAGGGTTGCTTTGATATTCAAAGGGAATATATATAATGTAAAAAGTTCATTAGCAGCGTTCGCTTTATCATGCACGCCGCTAGTGTCATTTTCAGCACCATTGCCAATTTGCCATAGACGCTACTGGTTCGTTTTCAGCATTTTAGAATTTCAAACACAGTTATGGGGGTTTTCTGCTCCAATTTTTGGAGTGTACATGTGTTTTTCATGGAAGTATTTGGAAAATTTAAACACAACAACTCTTTGTAAATGGCTTTTCAATTTTGAATGTGTTACATATACATGCTATAGCACTAGCGCCGCGCATGTATAAATTGACACGCTAGCACTACGTGCAACCACGCTGAAAACAAATGGGTCCCGACGCGTTTCAATTCATGGGGTCCACGCTTTTAAGGCCTCTTTGATTCGTAGGATTTCCGAAACGCAGAAATAGAAAAAACGTAGAAATAGAATGTCATGTCAGCTTGAATACTACAGGATTATAAGGATGTTCGATTGTGCACGGGAAAAAACGTAGGATTCTTTCAAAGAGGTTAGAGTGGATGAAAAACTTCCTACCAAATCTAGTGCAAATGAATCCTAAGAAAAAAATATATAGTTTGCAATCCTACGAATCAAACAACCCGCGCAGAAAAAATTCCTAACATCGGAATCCTCCAAAATTCCTTTGAGAATCCTTATAATCAAAGAAGGCCTTAACTTGTGGCATCCCATTGTTACATTCTAGGGTGAAATGGAGCCTTCTAAGGGTATGTGGCTTCTGAGCCGTCGGATTGGGCTTCCAAACGTATCCTGATCGTCGGATTTCTTGATGGATCGATCCTCGCCGTTGGATCGTCTCTAATGTGACAACCAATGAATTGTGCCTCTTCTTCGCCTGTCGTTTTTCATGTGTTGTACCCTCCTACCTCTCAATGACAAGCGGGACCCGAATGCGGTGGGCCACCGCTGTCATAGACCGTGGAAGTGGGTGCGGCCCTGTGCTGGTTGTAGTGTGCGCAGTGGGTGTGCCACCGTGTGTAATTTTTGGTGGCCTCTGAGGGCTGTTTAAGGATTTCGCTTGCTATAGATGGCTGGGCTGCGGGTAAGGGCGAAGCGAGCGATTGGGCGAGAACCCTAGCCGACATGCCCCACCTTTCCTGCACGCGCGTGCGATGCATCTCGTCGCCGCCGCCGCCATCCTTCCTTCCCTACCGTCGCCCACCCGGTACATCGTCGCTCTCCCGTGCCTTCTCCTTCTCCGTTCCTCTCCCATCGCCGAGCTCGCTGTTGACACTGCTCGTCGTCGCCATTGTTGGGAGGAGTGGGACGGACAGATCTTACGCATCCCCGACGCAAGGAGCGCAGGAACTATCAGTGCCCCTCCGTCCATATCCTCCCTGCTTCTTCTGTGGTGCAATATCGGGAGGAGTGGAGGCTGCCGCTTGTGTATTTGCTTCACCCAGAGGAGCGCGCCATCTCCATCGATGGGAGGAACGCAATAGTCGCATCGAACCAAGGTGAGCACCCTCCTCTCTGCGAGAGAGAGAGAGAGAGACATACACACACACACACACACAGAGAGAGAGAGAGAGAGGGAGGGAGGGAGGAGGGAGGGAGAGAGTCGATTTGATTGACTAAATCTGTAGCCAGCCAGAAGTAAGGTTCAAGTTCGTTCTTGTACGAACATCTACACTTATACATACGCTCACATACTGGTCCCAGTAAAATCACTCAAGAAACTTGCTTAGCTTTTGAAGCAGCAAAAAGGTTGTGGAGGAGCAACTCCACATTGTTGCTACAATGTGTACAACAGAAGTGTTGAAGAAACAACTTTAACGTGTTGCGCTAGATATCGCTCTAGAGGCGAATGTAGGCCGATATGGCAGCAAGAGTTCAATCCAAAACTCCTAGAGCACAAGATCTACTTCAATATCTTAGATAAGGACAAGAAGTTTTATTATAGGTAGTGGGTACATAATCTCGAGTACAAAGTAGATGTGAGGACCTCTATTTATAGGGCTTTGGGAAGCCTTCACATATTTTTACTTATAGCTGGAATACTCTAGAAACATTATTTAGTTTCACCATTCTAGTCATAGCTACTCACAACTAGAAGACTCTAGAAAATAGTAGGTAGGATATAAAAGAAAAGACAAGAAAATAAATACTGCACTAGAGTGGAAGTATCTAGAAGTAGCACCAAAGAAATTTTCAAGAATCCATGGAAGAACGGATGCGGAGGAAAAGAAAAGCCTCTTTCCACATGGGTAAGGAGAAGAACTCGCTCGCCGTCGTGCGGCGCAGGCTCAGATTCTTCCTCAGGCAGCCTCCAGGATCCGGGGGCCAGCAGACCATCGGCGACGAGCCCCTCAAGGCCTGGATCCACCCCGGCGGCGGAGCAGAACGCGAGCTCGACCCTTCTTCCCCTTCGCCACCTTCTTGGCCCGCTCCAACGCCTTCGTCTTGACCTTCGCCATCCCACAGTGGTCGGCGGGAGCAATCGAGGCGGCGCCACACTGAGAAGGGTGGAGCAGAGAGACGGGGAAGAAAGGGGAAAGGTGATGGGCACTATTGCAAAAATCGACCGCATCAACTTATATATTCACATGATCGAGTGACTGACTTGTGGGCCAGCGCAATCCCCAAAACATTCGGCAACTGACACTGGCCTGATACATGGCGAAAAAGGTGGTGCGAGGATCAAGGAGTCCCTCCTCTTTCGCCCCGCTTACCGCGCCACAGACGACCCGTGCACTTCTCCAAATTTCGAATCCCGCAAAATCCGGGTCAGGCAAACCAATCGATCGCGTCAGGGATACCTATATCCAATCTGGACCGCGCCCTGGTACTTGTTTCACTTGGATGACTAGCAAATCGGAATCGATCGAGACGACTGGCAAAGGCTGAACAGCTCAGATACATGCGGATCACTAAAAATGCCTCTGAAGCATTAAGTCAGATCCGGATCAACTTCAGTCCTTTTGCACTCGATCCCCGATCCATTCAGGGGAAAATGACAAGGACATATACCTAGGGTAGGGTCCTAGACCTGATCTATATGCCCTAATGAAAGTGCAACTAATCCCTGGGTGGTTTGGTAATTCGTAACAACATATAGCTTATTGAACTAATATCCATTCAAGATTAATGTTTTAGAAAGTTCAGTGATTGGTATGGCATGGACTAGAGATGTGGACCCCTCAAAATGCTAAGGACACATATTGGCAAAAGCTCAAGACTCTACATTTTCATTTTAGTGATCCAAGATCACATTGACTCCATAGGAAAAGCCAATACTATTAAAAGGGGATGAGGTGTTGCTTAATGGCCTGCTTGCTCAAAATGCTTAGTGATATGCTCCAAAAGCTCTCAACCACTTTCTCATTTCCACATATGTCCTAAACCTAAACTCAAAGTCGGCCCCACCGATTTGATCTATCCGGCGTCACCGAGTTCACTTAACATAGCCACTGCGAGAAACCCTAATCAGTTCAGTCTCACCGAGATGGAATTGCAAACTCTCTGTTTCCCTTCATAACGTTTCGGTCTAACCGAGATGAGTGATCGGTCCCATCGAGTTTGCAGTGCAAACTCTCTGTTTCCTTTGGTTCATATGCACGAAGGTACCGAGTCCGTCAAGGAATCCAAGTTGGATGTGCTTCAAAGTCAGCTTGAAAAGTTCAAAATGAAGGATGGTGAAGGTGTCACTAAAATGTACTCTAAGCTTGCTCTCATCACAAATGGCCAGCTTAGGAAGTGAAAAGATGACTGATAGATTCATCATCAAAAAGATCCCACGAGCCTTGGATGGAAAATATGATACCGTGTGCACATTGATCCAAATGATGCCCAATTACAAAGATCTCAAGCCAACAGAAGTTATTGGAAGAATTGTTGCTCATGAGATGTCACTCAGGGATAAAGAAGAGCTTCACAATAAGTCTAGTGGTGCTTATAAAGCTTCATGTGATGCTCCTGCCACATCAAGTGAAAAACAAGTCTTCAATGAGGAATTGAGCTTAATGGTGAAGAACTTCAACAAATTCTATGAGAGTAGAAGCAAAGAGAGAAGCTCCAAGTCAAGATCCTACCACGACAAAAGATCTTCTAGTCGTAAACGTAATCGCTACAATTGTGGAAGACCCAGACACTACTCCAATGAGCGTATGACCCCATACAAAAGAAAAGAAGACTCACCTAAAAGAAGAAGGAGAAGAGAAGAATCACCTCCAAGAGAGAGAAGGAGTAGAGATGATCGTTATGAACGAAGAACCTCTCGCAGAAGCAAGGATTCAGAAAGGAAGGACAAGTCATCAAGGAGCTACACAAAATGAAGACATCAAGCTCATGTTGGTGAATGGGTATCCGGTTCTGACTCCGACCACCACTTCGAGAGAAATTATCACTCCGACTCTGAATATACTCAAGATGAAGGTGTTGCCGGTCTTGCACTTGTGTCAACCAACTCCTATGAGATATTTGACTCACCAAATGAAGGAATTGGAAGATGCTTCATGGCTAAAGGCCCCAAGGTATCACACCCCGAATATATTGATTTCAATAGTGATGAAGATGATTTGCTAGGTGATGATGAGTTACTTGTTGACAATGCTAGTGATGAAAACTATGATGAAACTGCTATTAATCATGCTAATCAAGATGAAACAAATGACAATGATAAGAAGGATATTGAGCGTCTAACTAAAGAACTAAACGCTCTTAAGTTAGCTCATGAAACTACTTTAGAAGATCATCAAGAACTTTTAAAGACTCATGAGAAGCTACGCTTCGAGAAGCTCAACCTAGAGCAAGAGAATGGGTTCTTAAAAGCTATCAATGATGATCTTCAGAAGAAAAGTTCTTCTTACATTTCCAAGCATTTACTCTTGTCTACTTACATGCCACAAGTAAAATCTAGCAACAAGAATAAAGATTATTCTTCCAGTAGTAACAATAATCATGCTAAATCCAATATTGTTGCTTCTAGTAGTTCTCTTGATTCCACTAATGATTCTCTTAGCCAAGTTAACTTGAGCAAGAAAATAGCTTATTGAAGGGAATTATAGATAAAGGTGTTTACAAGAGCCTTGCCAGAAGTAAGCAATTTGAGGAAATTGTACGCAAGCAAGGAAGGCACCGGAAGAATCAAGGTGTTGGTTTTGAACGAAAGTTCAATGCCAATGGAGTTGAGTGGGAAGAAGATCAATACCCTAAGACGAAGTTTGTTCCTCAACAAGAGAAGTATGATCCTACTTCCTTCAAGGGGACACAAGCTCAAGATGATCTTCCACCACAAGACCACAAGCTAAAAGGCAAGGACAAGCTTCAAGAGGAGATTGATGCATTTGAAGAAGCTCCAAAGGCCTTAGTCAAGTGGGTTCCCAGGTCTACCTCAAGTCCTACTTCATCAAGTACACCTACAACCCCAAGAATTCCCATCAAGATGATGTGGATCCTGAAGAAGAAGAACTAGAGAGTTCTTGAGGGTGACTCCGCCAACATACTTCACTCATATTCATATTGGCAAGGACAAGTGCAATCAACTTCCACATCTTAAACTAGTTCAAGGAGTCACAAACCTTTTTGTTAGTAAGTCAAGGGACAAGGTAACCTAATGATTTCATGGACATCATCTTGTGTGCACTTCGCTCTATGTCTATGGATATCCTTGTTTGTTCCTTTTGGGACTAACCCATGTAGGTATTGAAAGTGCAACTCACTCCAATGGATTGCTCCAAATGATCTACATCAACATTGAGCATCCACATCTTCAACATCTACATGAAGTCATCATCGACAAAACCCAAGGTTAGGTCATCCCTCTAAAAGGGTATATCACATCTAGGGGGATCTTTACTCTAAGAATTGAGCTAAAGCAACTCTAATGGTGTGAACACAACAATGCTTTATGTAAAAGTGGTAACCCCACTTGTGCTTAAACCATGAGTATGACCTATGACCAAATGTCGTCATTTGACTCCTAAGTCAATATACTCATATATAGATGACCTAGTCATCATCAATTGCTTGATAGATGCTAGAGTGTTTGTGCATGCTTTGCAACATATTTCATTTGCTATCTTATTGTGTGAGCATGTTGGTTGCATAATTTTCTTCATTCAATGACATCCATTTGTTGCTTTGATTGTTTGTTTGTTTTTCTTTTCCCAAATGGATGGACAAGAATGTCTAAGTACTCCCTCTAGCTATCTATGCTTTTCTTGTCTCAAACTCTATTCATGCTACACCACAAAGTTTGATCAAGTCATATTCGAACCCTGTGGGTGAGGAGCACTTGGAGCCACCAATTCGTCATAGACTTAAACTTCCAAAACCTCTTAATGTATTTCGGTCTGACCGATTCATTCCTTTCGGTCATACCGAGTTCATTGAGTTGATCTAGGTTTCAATCTCGGTGCAACCGATTTGAACATTTAGGTCTCACCGAGTTGTAGTAACCGCTTGCGATTCTGCATCACGGTGCCACCGAGTTGCTCAACTCGGTTACACCGACAGGGTCTGAATATATATACCCATGGGTTGAATTTTGGAAATTTCTCTGAAACCTTTCGCCCGCGCCTGTCCAGCTCTGCTGACTCCAGGTCTCCGGATCGTCTCCTCCATCGCCAGCAACCTCCTGCCGCTGGTCTCTGCCGCCGTCAACGGAATCTTCACCGCCGTTGTCGCCATAGCGAGTTCACCGCCGAGTTAGGGTATGAACTCGACCCCTTTGTGCAATCTTTACCTCTGATTCCTACACTTAGGTCAATGCCATGAATCTTACCCCGTTTGAGATACTTCTATCCAATCAAAAACTCCTTTAGATTAGTTTTGATTCAAAAACTTAGGGTTGGGTTTCCGCCAAATTCATCTTGGACCGACCGAGTTGTGGAAATTGGTCTCATCGATTTGGCCCAGGCCATTGCACTTGTGATTTTCGGTCTGACTGAAACTTACAAATCGGTGTGACTGAGTTCAATTCTCAGTGAAACCTTAGCAATCTTGGAGTCACCGAACTGTGTCTTGGTCTGGCCGATTTCACTAGTTTAGAGCTTTGGTGTCACCGAGTTTAACAAATCGATAGCTCCGAAATGACTTCTGTAGAAAACTAAAACTGAGTTTTTGGCTCATTTGTTTTGCAAAATCTCTGCACTTTGTGATGCTCATCCACTCTGTCTCAACTATATCTATTCACAGGGTCAGCTTTTAGCCATGTCTGACAACAGTGACAGCCAAAACAGGTCTGAGGAACAGGTTCACTTGTGTGAGGGCACTAGGCCCTCTGACAGCTATGATGATGGGAGCAGAAGTACTCTAGCAACCTGCCTATGGCTGCAACCAGGCAGAGGAAGAAGAGAACATCTGATTCAGAGGATGAAGAATTTATGGTTGATGAGGAAGTCACTTCAAAGAAAAAGGTTGTCAAGAAAGAATTTGGCATAGCAGCTTCAACCAAGCCAGGTATGAAAAAGAAGGCACCAGCCAGAAGGATTCCCATGTCCAAAGCCAGAGCCTCAACTCAAGTTGTTGCTGAACCAAGTAAAAGAGAGGTTGCTGGAGGAAAGCAAAAGAAGGAGAGGAAAAGAGGAAGATGGTGCAAGCTGGTTGATCCAATGGCTGAGTTTCAAAAGCATTCCTCTCATGAGGAGGAGGAAGAGCCCAATGCACCCCTTGTCAAGACCAAGAAGTTGATGGGGGATGCCATCAAGTCAGGGGTTGCTCCATCAAAGCCCAAGACTGCCCCCAAGGCTGCTGCTGCTCAAGCTTCTAAGCCTGCAGCACCCAAGAGATCAACTAGGAATATAGCAGCTGCTGAGAAGAACAAGGCCCCAGTGCCTGAAGTGGAAGAAGAAGAAGAAGAAGCCCAAGTTCTTAGAAAACTGAAGCCCAAGATCCCAGATCATGATGATACACATCCTGTGGCTGAAAACATGAAGCTAAGGAAGGATGCAGGTCTCAGGCTATGGAGGCAGACATACCCACATGCCACTAGGAGGAGGACTGTTGTGGACTACAGGTTCCATACAAAGGAGCAACGGGATTTCTCTGAGACTGTGCTCCTAGACAAGAAGCCCATAGTCAGTTATATGAGATGGGTTGACTGGACTTACATTGATAATAATGCAGATCACTTCCCAGGAGTTCATAACAGCTTCAGACTAACTAGAGTTGACACATTTGTTGGCCAGAAGCTCACCAAGTGGAATGATGAGATGGTGATGCAGTTCTACTCCACAGCACATCTTTACCTAAATGGTAAAATTATTTGGATGACTGAGGGCACAAGGTACCAGTCTACAGTTGCTGAGTGGGCCAAGCTTATCAATGCCCCTGAAGAGCAAGAGGATGACACAGATGTGTATGCCAAGCCAAGGAAAGGACATAACTCCATGGCACGCATGTACAAGGAGATTCCTGATGCTGCCCTGGATACTCACAAGTTTGGCTCTGTACTATCTGTTGTTTGGACTGCCTAGAATCAACACTATGCTCAGGCACAGATTGTTGCCCAAGTCTGGAGATGACAGAATGATTAGAGGGCATTCCATCAATTTGCTGCACATGTTTGACATTCCAGAGAAGTTCAAAGTGATGACATTGATTGTAGAGACAATCAAGAGGACTGCAGCAGATCAGAAGATATTATGTGGCTATGCTCCACATATTCAGATGCTCATCAACTCCAAGATGGGAAAATGCACATATCTTTTGGACAAGGAGCACCTTCCCCTGCGGCCTGAATTTGAAGACAATGAGGTTTTCATGGATGCTACACATCCTACTTTAGTAGAGGCTCAGGAGAAGAGGGAGAAAGCTAAAGCAGAGAAGGTAGCTCAAACTTCACAAGTTCCAGATGCTTCAACTACTCACCTCAAGACCAAGCAGGATTAGCTTAGCTACCTGCTTGAGACCACTATCATAATGGAGAAAGGATTGACAACCCTGACTCAAAATCAAGAGAGTCTTGAGAGGATCAGCGAGACAAAGTTTTATGATCTTGACTTGAAGGTCACAGAGATCCAGACTGTAGTTGAGCAACTCTAGGATGAAGCTGAAGAGAGAAGAAGGAGAGCTACCACTAAAGCTTTTCAGGGAGTGCCAAAGGCACAAAGGTCTGCAGTTGTGCCAGCCAGTGACACAAGGGCTACTACATCAGCACCAGTAGCTAAAGCCTCCATTGTTCCTCCAGTTGCTACTCCACCAGCTCCACAGACCTCTTCGGATGCATTCGTTGCAGGACTCCTCTCCATGCCACCTTCGCACTCCAGAGCTCCCAAAGATCGTGCTTAGAGAGCTGCATAGCACTATGCATTTTCAAGCTTTTTGGTAACTTGTTGCCAAAGGGGGAGAAAGTGTATAGATCATAGGCTTCGAGAGAGAGAGAGTTTTGCTTCTTTTGCCTCTCTTGCTACTTTATTTGCTTGCTTGTTTGGGTGATACAATATTTATGCTTGTGTGTGAGATACTCCTTGAAGGAAATATGCCCTAGAGGCAATAATAAAATTATTATTTGTTTCCTTATTTCATGATAAATGTTTATTATTCATGCTAGAATTGTATTAACCGGAAACATAATACATGTGTGAATACATAGACAATATAGTGTCACTAGTATGCCTCTACTTGACTAGCTCGTTGATCAAAGATGGTTAAGGTTTCCTAACCATAGACATGAGTTGTCATTTGATAAACAAGATCACATCATTAGGAGAATCATGTGATTGACTTGACCAATTCTGTTAGCTTAGCACTTGATCATTTTAGTTTACTGATATTGCTTTCTTCATGACTTATACATGTTCGTATGACTATGAGATTATGCAACTCCCGATTACCAGAGGAACACTTTGTGTTCTACAAAACGTCACAACGTAACTGGGTGACTATAAAGGTGCTCTACAGGTGTCTCTGATGGTACTTGTTGAGTTGGCATAGATCAAGATTAGGATTTGTCACTCCGATTGTTGGAGAGGTATCTCTGGGCCCTCTCGGTAATGCACATCACTATAAGCCTTGCAAGCAATGTAACTAATGAGTTAGTTGCGGGATGATGTACTACGCAATGAATAAAGAGACTTGCCGGTAACGAGATTGAGCTAGGTATTGAGATACCGACGATCGAATCTCGGGCAAGTAACATACCGATGATAAAGGGAACAACATATGTTGTTATGCGGTTTGACCGATAAAGATCTTCGTAGAATATGTAGGAGCCAATATGAGCATCCATGTTCCGCTATTGGTTATTGACCGGAGACATGTCTCGGTCATGTCTACATAGTTTTCGAACCCGTAGGGTCCGCACGCTTAACGTTCGGTGACGATCGGTATTATGAGTTTATGTGTTTTGATGTACCGAAGGTAGTTCGGAGTCCCGGATATGATCACCGATATGACGAGGAGTCTCGAAATGGTCTAGGCATAAAGATCGATATATTGGAGGACTATGTTTGGACTTTGGAAGTGTTCCGAGCAAGTTCGGGCGTATACCGGAGTACCGGGGGCTTACTGGAACCCCCGGGGAGTATAATGGGCCATATGGGGCTTAGTGGAAAAGAGGAGGGGTGGCTAAGGTAGGGCCGTGCACCCCCTCCCCCTCTAGTCCGAATTTGACAAGGAGGTGGGCGGCGCCCCCCTTTCCTTCCCCCTCTCTCCTCCTTCCCCCTTCTACTCCTACTAGGAAAGGAGGAGTCCTAATCCCGGTGGGAGTAGGACTCCCCCCTTGGTGCGCCCTCCTCTTGGCCGGCCGCCTCCCCCCTAACTCCTTTATATACAGGGGCGGGGGGCACTCCAAGACACACAAGTTGATCATTGATCCTTTAGCCGTGTGCGGTGCCCCCCTCCACCATAATCCACCTCGGTCATATCGTAGCAGTGCTTAGGCAAAGCCCTGCGTCGGTAGCTTCATCAACACCGTCATCACGCCGTCATGCTGACGGAACTCTCCCTCGAAGCTCTACTAGATCGTGAGTTTGTGGGACGTCACCGAGCTGAACGTGTGCAGATCGCGAAGGTGCCGTACGTTCGGTACTTGGATCGGTCGATCGTGAAGATGTATGACTACATCAACCGCGTTGTCATAACTCTTCCGCTTACGGTCTACGAGGGTACGTGGATGTCACTCTCCCCTCTCGTTGCTATGCATCTCCATGATCTTGCATGTACGTAGGATTTTTTTTGAAATTACTACATTCCCCAACAGTGGCATCTGAGCCAGGTTTATGCGTAGATGTTATATGCACGAGTAGAGCACAAGTGAGTTGTGGGCGATACAAGTCATACTGCTTACCAGCATGTCATACTTTGGTTCAGCAGTATTGTTGGATGAAGTGGCCCGGACCGACATTACGCGTACGCTTACGCGAGACTGGTGCTACCGACGTGCTTTGCACATAGGTGGCTGGCGGGTGTCAGTCTCTTCAACTTTAGTTGAACCGAGTGTGGCTATGCCCGGTCCTTGAGAAGGTTAAAACAGCATTAGCTTGACGAAATATCGTTGTGGTTTTTATGTGTAGGTAAGAACGGTTCTTGCTCAGCCCGTAGCAGCCACGCAAAACTTGCAACAACAAAGTAGAGGACGTCTAACTTATTTTTGTAGGGCATGTTGTGATGTGATATGGTTAAGACATGATGCTAAATTTTATTGTATGAGATGATCATGTTTTGTAATAGAGTTATCGGCAACTAGCAGGAGCCATATGGTTGTCGCTTTATTGTATGCAATGCAATCGCCCTGTAGTTGCTTTACTTTATCACTAAGCAGTAGCAATACTCATAGAAGCAATAGTTGGCGAGACGACAACGATGCTACAATGAAGATCAAGGTATCGCGCCGGTGACAATGGTAATCATGACGGTTGATACGTCTCCAATGTATCTACTTTTCCAAACACTTTTGCCCTTGTTTTGGACTCTAATTTGCATGATTTGAATGAAACTAACCCGGACTGACGCTATTTTCAGCAGAACTGCCATGGTGTTGTTTATTGTGCAGAAAACAAAAGTTCTTGTAATGACCTGAAAATCCACGGAGATAACTTTTGAAAAATATAAAAAATACTGGCGAAAGAATCAAGGCCAGGGGGCCCACATCCTCTCCACGAGGGTGGGGGCGCGCCCCCTCCCCCTGGGCGCGCCCCCCTGTCTCGTGGGCCCCCTTATGCTCCACGGACCTCAACTCCAACTCTATATATTCCGTTTCGCGAAGAAAAAATCAGAGAGAAAGTTTCATCGCGTTTTATGATACGGAGCCGCCGCCAAGCCCTAATCTCTCTCGGGAGGGCTGATCTGGAGTCCGTTCGGGGCTCCGAAGAGGGGGATTCGTCGCCATCGTCATTATCAACCATCCTCCATCACCAATTTCATGATGCTCACCGCTGTGCGTGAGTAATTCCATCGTAGGCTTGCTAGACAGTGATGGGTTGGATGAGATTTACCATGTAATCAAGTTAGTTTTGTTAGGGTTTGATCCCTAGTATCCACTATGTTCTGAGATTGATGTTGCTATGACTTTGCTATGCTTAATGCTTGTCACTAGGGCCTGAGTGCCATGATTTCAGATCTGAACCTATTATGTTTTCATGAATATATGTGAGTTCTTGATCCTATCTTGCAAGTCTATAGTCACCTATTATGTGTTATGATCCGACAACCCCGAAGTGACAATAATCAGGATACTTCTCGGTGATGACCGTAGTTTGAGGAGTTCATGTATTCACTATGTGTTAATGCTTTGGTCCGGTACTCTATTAAAAGGAGGCCTTAATATCCCTTAGTTTCCACTAGGACCCCGCTGCCACGGGAGGGTAGGACAAAAGATGTCATACAAGTTCTTTTCCATAAGCACGTATGACTATATTCGGAATACATGCCTACATTACATTGATGAACTGGAGCTAGTTCTATGTCACCCTATGTTATAGCTATTACATGAGGAATCGCATCCGACATAATTATCCATCACTGATCCAATGCCTACGAGCTTTTCACATATTGTGCTTCGCTTATTTACTTTTCCGTTGCTACTGTTACAACTACTACAAAACTGCTATGGTTACTTTTGCCACTGTTACCATTACTATCATACTACTTTGCTACTAAATACTTTGCTGCAGATACTAAGTTATCCAGGTGTGGTTGAATTGACAACTCAACTGCTAATACTTAAGTATATTCTTTGGCTCCCCTTGTGTCGAATCAATAAATTTGGGTTGAATACTCTACCCTTGAAAGCTGTTGCGATCCCCTACACTTGTGGGTTATCAACGGTGCTTTGGAGATGGATATCAAAGGCACAAGATGATGATGACCATATCATATCACTTATATTGATTGCATGTGATGTTTATCTTTTATGCATCTTATTTTACTTTGATTGGCGGTAGCATTATAAGACGATCTCTCACTAAATTTCAAGATATAAGTGTTCTCCCTGAGTATGCACCGTTGACAAAGTTCGTCGTGTCGAGACACCATGTGATGATCGGGTGTGATAAGCTCAACGTTCACCTACAACGGGTGCAAGCCAGTTTTGCACACGCAGAAATACTCGGGTTAAACTTGACGAGCCTAGCATATGCAGATATGGCCTCGGAACACTGAGACCGAAAGGTCGAACGTGAATCATATAGTAGATATGATCAACATAGTGATGTTCACCATTCAAAACTACTCCATCTCACATGATGATCGGTTTTGGTTTAGTTGATTTGGATCACGTGATCACTCAGATGATTAGAGGGATGTCTATCTAAGTGGGAGTTCTTAAGTAATATGATTAATTGAACTTAAATTTATCATGAACTTAGTACCTGATAGTATTTTGCTTGTCTATGTTGTTGTAGATAGATGGACCGTGTTATTGTTCCGTTGAATTTTATTGCGTTCCTTGAGAAAGCAAAGTTGAAAGATGATGGTAGCAATTACACGGACTGGGTCTGTAACTTGAGGATTATCCTCATTGCTGCATAGAAGAATTACGTCCTGGAAGCACCGCTAGGTGTACCACCCGCGCCGGCAACTGCAGACATTGTGAATGCCTGGCAGTCGCGTGTTGATGACTACTCCATAGTTCAATGTGCCATGCTTTACGGCTTAGAACTGGGACTTCAACAATGTTTTGACGTCATGGAGCATATGAGATGTTCCAAGAGTTGAAGTTAATATTTCAAGCAAACGCCCGGATTGAGGGATATGAAGTCTCCAATAAGTTCTATAGCTGCAATATGGAGGATAATAGTTCCATCAGTGAACATATACTCAGAATGTCTGGGTAGTACAATCACTTGATTCAACTGGGAGTTAATCTTCCTGATGATAGTGTCATTGACAGAATTCTTCAATCACTTCCACCAAGCTACAAGAGCTTCATGATGAACTATAATATGCAAGGGATGAACAAGGCAATTCCCGAGCTCTTCACAATGCTAAAGGCTGCGGAGGTAGAAATCAAGAAGGAGCATCAAGTGTTGATGGTCAACAAGACCACCAATTTCAAGAAAAAGGGTAAATGGAAGAAGAAGGGGAACTTCAAGAAGAACGGCAAACAAGTTGCTGCTCAAGAGAAGAAACCTAAATCTGGACCTAAGCTTGAGACTCAGTGCTTCTACTGCAAAGGGACTAGTCACTGGAAGCGGAACCGCCCCAAGTATTTGGCGGATAAGAAGGATGGCAAGGTGAACAAAGGTATATGTGATATACATGTTATTGATGTGTGATACGTGTCCAACGTATCTATAATTTTTTATTGCTCCATGCTACTTTTATCTACTGTTTTGGACTATATTGGGCT
Source organism: Triticum aestivum (assembly GCF_018294505.1). NCBI lineage: Eukaryota > Viridiplantae > Streptophyta > Magnoliopsida > Poales > Poaceae > Triticum > Triticum aestivum. The sequence continues at coordinate 618,563,318 of NC_057801.1, forward strand.
TTATTTTCCACTTTTATATTATTTTTGGGACTAACCTATTAACCGGAGGCCCAGCCCAGAATTGTTGTTTTTTTGCCTATTTCAGTGTTTCGAAGAAACGGAATATCAAACGGAGTCCAAATGGAATGAAACCTTCGGAAACGTGATTTTCTCACCGAACGTGATCCAAGAGACTTGGACCCTACTCCAAGAAGTAACAGAGGCGGTCACGAGGGTGGGCCCCCCCTAGGGCGCGCCCCCCTGCCTCATGGGCCCCCTGTTGCTCCACCGACGTACTCCTTCCTCCTATATATACCTACGTACCCCCAAACAATCAGAAGGGGAGCCAAAAACCTAATTCCACCGCCGCAACCTTCTGTATCCACGAGAACCCATCTTGGGGCCTGTTCCGGAGCTCCGCTGGAGGGGGCATCCACCATGGAGGGCTTCTACATCAACACCATAGCCCCTTCGATGAAGTGTGAGTAGTTTACTTCAGACCTTCGGGTCCATAGCTAGTAGCTAGATGGCTTCTTCTCTCTTTTTGGATCTCAATACAATGTTCTCCCCCTCTCTCGTGGAGATCTATTCGATGTAATATTCTTTTTGCGGTGTGTTTGTTGAGACCGATGAATTGTGGATTTATGATCCAGCTTATCTATGAATAATATTTGAATCTTCTCTGAATTCTTTTATGTATGATTGAGTTATCTTTGCAAGTCTCTTCGAATTATCCGTTTGGTTTGGCCAACTAGATTGGTAGTTCTTGCAATGGGAGAAGTGCTTAGCTTTGGGTTCAATCTTGCGGTGTCCTTTCCCAGTGACAGAAGGGGCAGCAAGGCACGTATTGTATTGTTGCCATCGAGGATAACAAGATGGGTTTTTTATCATATTGCAAGAATTTATCCCTCTACATCATGTCATCTTGCTTAAGGCATTACTCTGTTTTTAACTTAATACTCTAGATGCATGCTGGATAGCGGTCGATGAGTGGAGTAATAGTAGTAGATGCTCATACCTAGATATGCCCATAACTATGCTCAATTCTGTCAATTGCTCAACAGTAATTTGTTCACCCACCGTAGAATATCTATGCTCTTGAGAGAAGCCACTAGTGAAACCTATGGCCCCCGGGTCTATTCTCATCATATCAATCTCCATTAATTTATTACTTGCTTTGTTTTTACTTTGCCTTTTACTTTTCACTTTGCATCTATATATCAAAAATACCAAAAATATTATTTATCATCTCTATCAGATCTCACTCTCATAAGTGACCGTGAAGGGATTGACAACCCCTAATCGCGTTGGTTGCGAGGAGCTATCGTTTTGTGTAGGTACGAGGGACTTGTGCGTGGCCTCCTACTGGATTGATACCTTGGTTCTCAAACACTGAGGGAAATACTTACGCTACTTTGCTGCATCATCCTCTCCTCTTTGGGGAAATCCGACGGAGTGCTCAAGAGGTAGCAAGAAGAATTTTTGGCGCCGTTGCCGGGGAAGGCTCACGCAAGAGCAAGTCAACCATACCAAGTACCCATCACAATCCCTATCTCTCGCATTACATTATTTGCCATTTGCCTCTCGTTTTCCTCTCCCCCACTTCACCCTTGCTGTTTTATTCGCCCTCTCTTTCCCAATCTCCTCCTCTTTTTCCCGTTGCCTTTTTCCTCGTTCATTTGTTTGCTCGTGTGTCAGTTTGCTTGCTTGTCGTCATGACTAGTCTCATATATTCTCCTTATCTCCCGAGAATGAAGTTCTAAATTTTAAGCAATGGGAGGGAGAAAATCTAAAAGACGCTTGGTATAGAATTTGCAATGCTCAAAATAGATCTACCAGGAAGCAATCTACTTCAGTTCTTCTTCATAATTTTTACGTAGGTGCTAATCATTGGTATACATATATCCTTGATACCATTACCGGAGGGAATTTCTTGGGTAGCCATACTTTTGATTCTTATAATGCTTTAATAGATTTATTTGGCTCACCACCTCTTTTGATTAATGGAACTATGTTAACTTTGGAGCATGTTATGCAAAGACTTGAAATTATTGAGAATAAAGTTGCTACCATTGAATCAATTGAAAATCTTGATAAAAAGATCCACAATCAAATTACCCAATATGGATCTAAGGTAGGAATGACTTTGAAAAATATTAAAGAAAAAGAACCCATAGTTAATGAGAAAATAAACCTAGATTCCAGAAGAATCGATAAACTTGAGGGTACCATTACCAACTTAGGAACCGCTTTTTCTTCCGTACAAAACACTCCAAGTTCGTCTACTAAAAATACTACGCTTATTTATGTTCCTAAGAATAAGGGTGAATCTTCTAGTAAGGAAACTGCGGGTCTTAAATCTATAAGTGTTCATCCCAATCTGTTTACCATCATTAGGGAACCATTTGCTATGAATGAATTTTTCGATCTTTTGCCTAAAAATTTGAAAATTACTAGAAAGAAAGAAAATTCTAAAGGAGGTAGATGCCTCATTGAAGAATTGCCTACCAAAGATGGCAATACCTAGATCTATCCTCGCTTTTATGCCTAGCTAGGGGCGTTAAACGATAGCGCTTGTTGGGAGGCAACCCAATTTTATTTTTTGTTTTTTGTTTTTGCTTCTGTTTAGGAATAAATAATCCATCTAGCCTCTGTTTAGATGTGTTTTTATGTTTTAATTAGTGTTTGTGCCAAGTAGAACCTATAGGATAACCTACGATGATAGTTGATTTGATTCTGCTGAAAAACAGAAACTTTGCACGCACGAATATAATTTTGTTAAATCACAGGAACGTGTTTTTGCGTTGATTCTTTTTGCTTCTGTTCAATAGACAAATTTTCCAGGACTTCCTATTTTTTTAGGATTTTTAGAGTTCCAGAAATTTGCGTTAGTTACATATTTCCACAGACTGATCTGTTTTTGACAGATTCTGTTTTACGTGTGTTGTTTGCTTATTTTGATGAATCTATGGCTAGTAAAATAGTTTATAATCCATAGAGAAGTTGGAATACAGTAGGTTTAGCACCAATATAAATAAAGAATGAGTTCATTACAGTACCTTAAAGTAGTCTTTTGTTTTCTTTCTCTAACGGAGCTCACGAGATTTCTATTGAGTTTTGTGTTGTGAAGTTTTCAAGTTTTGGGTGAATTCTTTTGATGGATTATGGAACAAGGAGTGGCAAGAGCCTAAGCTTGGGGATGCCCATGGCACCTCAAAGATAATCCAAGGACACCAAAAAGTCAAAGCTTGGGGATGCCCCGGAAGGCATCCCCTCTTTTGTCTACTTCCATCGGTAATTTACTTGGAGCTATATTTTTATTCACCACATGATATGTGTTTTGCTTGGAGCATCTTGTATTATTTGCGTCTTTGCTTGTTAGTTTACCACAATCATCCTTGCTGTACACACCTTTTGAGAGAGTCATACACAAATTGGAATTTGCTAGAATACTCTATGTGCTTCACTTATATCTTTTGAGCTTGATAGTTTTGCTCATAGTGCTTCACTTATATCTTTTGAGCTTGATAGTTTTGCTCATAGTGCTTCACTTATATCTTTTGAGCTTGATAGTTTTTCTCATAGTGCTTCACTTATATCTTTTGAGCTTGATAGTTTTGCTCATAGTGCCTCACTTATATCTTTTGAGCGTGATAATTTTTGCTCTAGTGCTTCACTTAGATCTTTTAGAGCACGGTGGTGGATTTGTTTTAAAGAAACTATTGATCTCTCATGCTTCACTTAGATTATTTTGAGAGTCGTTAATAGCATGGTAATTTGCTTAATATTAATATACTTGGTATTCAAGATATGTGAAACTTTCTTTTGAGTGCGTTGAATACTAAGATAAGTTTGATGCTTGATAATTGTTTTGAGATATGGAGGTGATAATATCAAAGTCATGCTAGTTGAGTAATTGTGAATTTGAGAAATGCTTGTGTTGAAGTTTGCAAGTCCCGTAGCATGCACGTATGGTTAAAGTTGTGTAACAAATTTGAAACATGAAGTGTACCTGGCTTGTGCATCCTTATGAGTGGCGGTCGGGGACGAGCGATGGTCTTTTCCTACCAATCTATCCCCCTAGGAGCATGCGCGTAGTACTTGATTTTTGATGACTTCTAAATTTTTGCAATAAGTATATGAGTTCTTTTGACTAATGTTGAGTCCATGGATTATACGCACTTTTACCTTTCCACCATTGCTAGCCTCTTCGGTACCGTGCATTGCCCTTTCTCACCTTGAGAGTTGGTGCAAACTTCGCCGGTGCATCCAAACCCCATGATATGATACACTCTATCACACATAAACCTCCTTATATCTTCCTCAAAACAGCCACCATACCTACCTATTATGGCATTTCCATAGCCATTCCGAGATATATTGCCATGCAACTTCCATCATCATATTCATGACATACATTACTTTTGTCATATTGACATTGCATGATCATGTAGTTGACATCGTATTTGTGGCAAAGCCACCATGCATTATTTTTCATACATGTCACTCTTGACCATCCCGGTACACCGCGGGAGGCATTCATATAGAGTCATATCTTGTTCTAAGTTTCGAGTTGTAATCCTTATGTTGTAATCAATAGAAGTGTGATGATCATCATTATTAGAGCATTGCCCAAAAAGAAAAAAAAGAAAAAAAAAAGGGAGAAAGGCCAAAAGAAAAAAAAAAGAAAGGCCCAAAAAAAGAAATAAAAAGGGCAATGCTACTATCTCTTTTTCCACACTTGTGCTTCAAAGTAGCACCTTGTTCTTCATATAGTGAGTCTCATATATTGTGCTTCAAAGTAGCACCTTGTTCTTCATGTAGTGAGTCTCATAAGTTGTCTTTTTATACTAGTGGGAATTTTTCATTACAGAACTTGGCTTGTATATTCCTACGATGGGCTTCCTCAACTTCCCTAGGTCTTCATGAGCAAGCGAGTTGGATGCACACCCACTAGTTTTCTTTTGTTAAGCATTCATAGCTCTAGTGCATCCGTTGCATGGCAATCCCTACTCCTCATGTTGACATCAATTAATGGGAATCTCCAAGCCCGTTGATTGTCCTCGTCAATGTGAGACTTTCTCCTTTTTTGTCTTCTCCACACAATCCCCATCATCATATTCTATTCCACCCATAGTGCTATATCCCTGGCTCACGCTCATGTATTGCGTGAAGGTTGAAAAAGTTTGAGATTATTTAAGTATGAAACGATTGCTTGGCTTGTCATCGGGGGTATAGAAGTTGTGAACATCTTTGTGTGACGAAAATGAAGCATAGCCTAACTATATGATTTTGTAGGGATGAACTTTCTTTTGCCATGCTATTTTGAGAAGACATGATTGCTTTGATTAGTATGCTTGAAGTATTATTATTTTTTATGTCAATATGAACTTTTGTCTTGAATCTTTCGGATCTGAATATTCATACCACAATTAAGAAAATTTACATTGAAATTATGCCAAAGTATCACTCCGTCAAAAATTCTCTTTTTATCATTTACCTACTCGAGGACGAGCAGGAATTAAGCTTGGGGATGCCTGATACGTCTCCAATGTATCTATAACTTTTGATTGCTCCATGCTACTTTATCTACTGTTTTGGACTATATTGGGCTTTATTTTCCACTTTTATATTATTTTTGGGACTAACCTATTAACCGGAGGCCCAGCCCAGAATTGCTGTTTTTTTGCCTATTTCAGTGTTTCGAAGAAACGGAATATCAAACGGAGTCCAAACGGAATGAAACCTTCGGAAACGTGATTTTCTCACCGAACATGATCCAGGAGACTTGGACCCTACTCCAAGAAGTAACATAGGAGGTCATGAGGGTGGGGCCCCCCCTAGGGCGCGCCCCGCTGCCTCGTGGGCCCCCTGTTGCTCCACCGACGTACTCCTTCCTCCTATATATACCTACGTACCCCCAAACGATCAGAAGGGGAGCCAAAAACCTAATTCCACCACCGCAACCTTCTGTATCCACAAAATCCCATCTTGGGGCCTGTTTCGGAGCTCCGCTGGAGGGGGCATCCACCATGGAGGGCTTCTACAACAACACCATAGCCCCTTCGATGAAGTGTGAGTAGTTTACTTTAGACCTTCGGGTCCATAGCTAGTAGCTTGATGGCTTCTTCTCTCTTTTTGGATCTCAATACAATGTTCTCCCCCTCTCTCGTGGAGATCTATTCGATGTAATCTTATTTTTGTGGTGTGTTTGTTGAGGCCGATGAATTGTGGATTTATGATCCAGCTTATCTATGAATAATATTTGAATCTTCTCTGAATTCTTTTATGTATGATTGAGTTATCTTTGCAAGTCTCTTCGAATTATCCGTTTGGTTTGGCCAACTAGATTGGTAGTTCTTGCAATGGGAGAAGTGCTTAGCTTTGGGTTCAATCTTGCGGTGTCCTTTCCCAGTGACAGAAGGGGCAGCAAGGCACGTATTGTATTGTTGCCATCGAGGATAACAAGATGGGGTTTTTATCATATTGCATGAATTTATCCCTCTACATCATGTCATCTTGCTTAAGGCGTTACTCTGTTTTTAACTTAATACTCTAGATGCATGCTGGATAGCGGTTGATGAGTGGAATAATAGTAGTAGATGCAGAATCGTTTCGGTCTACTTGTCTTGGACGTGATGCCTATATACATGATCATACCTAGATATACTCATAACTATGCTCAATTCTGTCAATTGCTCAATAGTAATTTGTTCACCCATCGTAGAATATATATGCTCTTGAGAGAAGCCACTAGTGAAACCTATGGCCCCCGGGTCTATTCTCATCATATCAATCTCCATTACTTTATTACTGGCTTTGTTTTTACTTTGCCTTTTACTTTTCACTTTGCATCTATATATCAAAAATACCAAAAATATTATTTATCATCTCTATCAGATCTCACTCTCGTAAGTGACCGTGAAGGGATTGACAACCCCTAATCGCGTTGGTTGCGAGGAGCTATCGTTTTGCGTAGGTACGAGGGACTTGTGCGTGGCCTCCTACTGGATTGATACCTTGGTTCTCAAAAACTGAGGGAAATACTTACGCTATTTTGCTGCATCATCCTCTCCTCTTCGGGCAAATCCAACGCAGTGCTCAAGAGGTAGCAATGTGTACCTTACTAGAGATCGCAGTAGCATCTGGGTATTTGATACTGGTTCTGTTGCTAATATTTGCAGCTCAAAACTGGGACTACGAATTGAGCGAAGATTGGCTAAGGACGAGGTGACGATGCGCGTGGGAAATGGTTCCAAAGTCGATGTGATCGCCGTCGGCACGCTACCTCTACATCTACCTTCGGGATTAGTTTTAGACCTGAATAATTGTTATTTGGTGCCAGCGTTAAGCATGAACATTATATCTAGATCTTGTTTGATGCGAGACGGTTATTCATTTAAATCTGAGAATAATGGTTGTTCTATTTATATGAGTAATACTTTTATGGTCATGCACCCTTAAAGAGTGGTCAATTTGTATTAAATCTCGATAGTAGTGATACACATATTCATAATGTTGAAGCCAAAAGATGCAGAGTTGGTAATGATAGTGCAACTTATTTGTGGCACTACCGTTTAGGTCATATTGGTGTAAAGCGCATGAAGAAACTCCATACCGATGGACTTCTGGAATCACTTGATTATGAATCACTTGGTACTTGCGAACCATGCCTCATGGGCAAGATGACTAAAACGCCGTTCTCCGGAACAATGGAGCGAGCAACAGATTTACTGGAAATCATACATACTGATGTATGTGGTCCAATGAATATTGAGGCTCGCGGCAGGTATCGTTATTTTCTCTCCTTCACAGATGATTTGAGCAGATATGGGTATATCTACTTAATGAAACATAAGTCTGAAACATTTGAAAGTTCAAAGAATTTCAGAGTGAAGTAGAAAATCATCGTAACAAGAAAATAAAGTTTCTACGATCTAATCATGGAGGAAATATTTGAGTTACGAGTTTGGTCTACATTTGATACAATGCAGAATAGTTTCGCAACTCACGCCACCCGGAACACCACAACATAATGGTGTGTCCGAACGTCGTAATTGTACTTTACTAGATATGGTGCGATCTATGATGTCTCTTACTAATTTACCGCTATCGTTTTGGGGTTATGCTTTAGAGACGGCTGCATTCACGTTAAATAGGGCACCATCAAAATCCGTTGAGACGACGCCTTATGAACTATGGGTTGGCAATAAACCAAAGTTGTCGTTTCTTAAAGTTTGGGGTTGCGATGCTTATGTGAAAAAGCTTCAACCTGATAAGCTCGAACCCAAATCGGAGAAATGCGTCTTCGTAGGATACCCAAAAGAGACTGTTGGGTACACCTTCTATCACAGATCTGAAGGCAAGACATTTGTTGCTAAGAATGGATCCTTTCTAGAGAAGGAGTTTCTATCGGAAAAAGTGAGTGGGAGGAAAGTAGAACTTGATGAGGTAATTGTACCTGCTCCCTTATTGGAAAGTAGTTCATCACAGAAACCGGTTCCTGTGACACCTACACCAATTAGTGAGGAAGCTAATGATATTGATCATGAAACTTCAGATCAAGTTACTACGGAACCTCGTAGGTCAACCAGAGTAAGATCCACACTAGAGTGATACGGTAATCCTATTCTAGAGGTCATGTTACTTGACCATGGCGATCCTACGAACTATGAGGAAGCGATGATGAGCTCAGATTCCGCAAAATGGCTTGAGGCCATGAAATCTGAGATGGGATCCATGTATGAGAACAAAGTGTGGACTTTGGTTGACTTGCCCGATGATCGGCAAGACATCGAGAATAAATGGATCTTCAAGAAGAAGACTGACGCTGATGGTAATGTTACTATTTACAAAGCTCGACTTGTTGCGAAAGGTTTTCGACAAGTTCAAGGGGTTGACTATGATGAGACTTTCTCACACGTAGCGATGCTTAAGTCTGTCCGAATCATGTTAGCAATTGCCGCATTTTATGATTATGAAATTTGGCAAATGGATGTCAAAACTGCATTCCTGAATGGATTTCTAGAAGAAGAGTTGTATATGATGCAACCAGAAGGTTTTGTCGATCCGAAAGGTGCTAACAAAGTGTGCAAGCTCCAGCGATCCATTTATGGACTGGTGCAAGCCTCTCGGAGTTGGAATAAACGTTTTGATAGTGTGATCAAAGCATATGGTTTTATACAGACTTATGGAGAAGCCTATATTCTCACACGTAGGAGAATGATGTGATTGACATGACCCATTCCGTTAGCTTAGCACTTAATCGTTTTAGTTTACTGTTATTGCTTTCTTCATGACTTATACATGTTCCTATGACTGAGATTATGCAACTCCCGATTACCAGAGGAACACTTTGTGTGCTACCAAATGTCACAACGTAACTGGGTGACTATAAAGGTGCTCTACAGGTGTATCTGATGGTACTTGTTGAGTTGGCATAGATCGAGATTAGGATTTGTCACTCCGATTGTCGGAGAGGTATCTCTGGGCCCTCTCGGTAATGCACATCACTTGCAAGCAATGTAACTAATGAGTTAGTTGCGGGATGATGTATTACGGAACGAGTAAACAGACTTGCTGGTAACGAGATTGATCTAGGTATTGAGATACCAACGATCGAATCTCGGGCAAGTAACATACCGATGACAAAGGGAACAATGTATGTTGTTATGCGGTTTGACCGATAAAAATCTTTGTCGAATATGTAGGAGCCAATATGAGCATCCAGGTTCCGTTGTTGGTTATTGACCGGAGACATGTCTCGGTCATGTCTACATAGTTCTCGAACCCGTAGGGTCCGCATGCTTAACGTTCGGTGACGATCGGTATTATGAGTTTATGTGTTTTGATGTACCGAAGGTAGTTCGGAGTCCCAGATATGATCACGAACATGACGAGGAGTCTCTAAATGGTCGAGATATAAAGATCGATATGTTGGATGACTATGTTTGGACTTCGGAAGTGTTCCGGGCAAGTTCGGGTGTATACCGGAGTACCGGGGGTTACGGGAACCCCTCGAGGAGTATAATGGGCCATATGGGCCTTAGTGGAGAAGAGGAGGGGCGGCCAAGGCAGGGCCGCGTGCCCCCTCCCCCTCTAGTCCGAATTGGACAAGGAGGGGGTGCCCCCCTTTCCTTCCCCCTCTCTCCTCCTTCCCCCTTCTCCTACTCCTACTAGGAAAGGAGGAGTCCTACTCCCGGTGGGAGTAGGACTCCCCCCTTGGCGCGCCCTCCTCTTGGCCGGCCGCCTCCCCCCTAGCTCCTTTATATACGGGGGCGGGGGCACCCCAAGACACACAAGTTGATCATTGATCCTTTAGCCATGTGCGGTGCCCCCCCCTCCACCATAATCCACCTCGGTCATATCATAGCGGTGCTTAGGCGAAGCCCTGCGTTGGTAGCTTCATCAACACCATCATCATGTTGTCGTGCTGACGGAACTCTCCCTCGAAGCTCTACTGGATCGTGAGTTCGTGGGACGTCACTGAGCTGAACGTGTGCAGATCGCGGAGGTGTCGTACGGTCGGTACTTGGATCGGTCGATCATGAAGACGTACGACTACATCAACCGTGTTGTCATAACGTTTCCGCTTACGGTCTAGGAGGGTACGTGGACGTCACTCTCCCCTCTCGTTGCTATGCATCTCCATGATCTTGTGTGTATGTAGGATTTTTTTTTGAAATTACTACGTTCCCCAACACTCCTATGATCATGTGTTCGATCATATCATACTTTAATGTTTGTGCTTGAATGATGATATTCTATCTCTCATGTATGATCATTCATATCTTGTCTTGGTAATGAGTGCATATTTCATATTCTATCATTTTGAGCGCTCCATCAAGATGTATGTGACATGGAAGAGTAACCCATGATCCTAATCAATTGTGCATTTGCATTCAAAAGCAAATTTTGAAGAATGCACAAATTTAGGGGGAGCTCTTACTTATCACATACTTCTCAAAGCGACGATGTACTTCATTTATATTATCATTTGTCGAAGCTTTGATATATATGTTGTCATCAATTACCAAAAGGGGGGGTTGAACGTGCAACTAGTCCCTAGGTGGTTTTGGTAATTCATAACAACATATAGCTCATTGAACTAATATCCATTCAAGATTAATGTTTCAGAAAGTTCAATGATTAGTATGACATGGACTAGAGATGTGGACCCCTCAAAATGCTAAGGACACATATTGGCAAAAGCTCAAGACTCTACATTTTCTTTTAGTGATCCAAGATCACATTGAGTCCATAGGAAAAGCCAATACTATTAGAAGGGGATGAGGTGTTGCTTAATGGCCTGCTTGCTCAAAATGCTTAGTGATATGCTCCAAAATCCCTCAACCACTTTCTCATTTCCACATATGTCCTAAACCTAAAGTCAAACTCGGCCCCACCGATTTGATCTATCCGGCGCCATCGAGTTCACTTGACATAGCCACTGCCAGAAACCCTAATCAATTCGGTCTCACCGATAGGGATCTCGGTCTCACCAAGATGGGATTGCAAACTCTATGTTTCCCTTCGTAATGTTTTGGTCTAACCGAGATGAGCGATCGGTCCCACCAAGTTCGCAGTGCAAACTCTTTGTTTCCTTTTCGTAACATTTCGGTCTCAGCAAAATGAGCGATTGGTCCCACCGAGTTTGCCTAACCAAGTCTCTGTTTGCTTATTACTGAAATCGATCTCACCGAGTTGATGTGATCGGTCTCACCGAGATGAGGTTTTGCCCTAACCCTAGCACATCGGTCTCACTGAGTTGATATTGTGGGTCCCACCGAAAAGCCTAACATTCACATTTTGAACCAGGTCGGTCTCACCGAGTTTCACTATTCGGTCCCATCGAGTTTGGTAAATTGTGTGTAACGGTTAGATTTTGTGTGGAGGCTATATATACCCCTCCACCCCCTTCTCCATTTGAGAGAGAGCCATTAGAACGTGCCTACACTTCCACTACTCATTTTCTGAGAGAGAACCACCTACTCTTGTGTTGAGATCAAGACATTCCAATCCAACCACAAGAATCTTGATCTCTAGTCTTCTCCAAGTTGCTTTCCACTCAAATCATCTTTCCACCATATCCAAATCTGTGAGAGAGAGTTGAGTGCTGGGGAGACTATTATTTGAAGCACAAGAGCAAGGAGTTCATCATCAACACACCATCTATTACCTTTCGGAGAGTGGTGTCTCCTAGATTGGTTAGGTGTCACTTGGGACCCTCCGTCAAGATTGTGGAGTTGAACCAAGGAGTTTCTAAGGGCAAGGAGATCGTCTACTTCGTGAAGATCTACCCAAGTGAGGCAAGTCCTTCGTGGGCAATGTCCATGGTGGGATAGAGAAGGTTGCTTCTTCGTGGACCTTTCGTGGGTGGATCCCTCCGTGGACTCGCGCAACCGTTACCCTTCGTGGGTTGAAGTCTCCATAAACGTGGATGTACGATAGCACCACCTATCGGAACCACGCCAAAAATCTCCATGTCTACATTGTGTTTCTCCCTCCAAACTCCTCCCTTTACCTTCATTGCAATGATTTACATTCCGCTGCTATACTCTTAGAATTGCATGTGTAGGTTGATTGCTTGACTTGTGTTAAGTTGCTAAAATCTGCCAAGACTTAAAATTGGGAAAAGGCTAGATTTTTATTTGGTCAAGTAGTCTAATCACCCACCCCCCTCTAGACATACTTTCGATCCTACACCTACCCAAGGACACTGCACAAGAGGCCAGGCCTACAAAGATAGAAAGAAGATACCGACTGGAATCATAACAGGGTGCAATCCACTCAACGAAAGACCCACTTGGATACCCCAATTCCACTCGACCATCGTTATTCACTCGTAAGACAAGAAGTCACTCGAAGGACGGAAGGCCTAGAGTCACCTCTGAATGGCAACGGTCGGGCATTCACTCCGTAGCCTTAAAGTTCATTAAACACGGGCGTTACCAGTAACGTTCGTAACATTATTCTCTCATTGAACCCTTGTGTAACTGAGGACTGCAAGGAGTCGGCGCACTCTATATAAGTCACCCCTCCCCTCGGACACAAGGGTTCGCACCCCTTGTAACTCAACACTCCAATCAACAAAGCCTCCAAGGCACCGAGACGTAGGGCTGTTACCTCCTCCGAGAGGGGCCTGAACTCGTAAAACCGAGTGTACAACCTCGCCGTAGCTAGACTCTGCCCTCTCCTACGTACCCCTATCTCTACTGTCAGATATGTTCCCACGACACCCCTCCCCCCGGCGTATCGCGAGGCGTAGCAAACAAAGTTTAACGTTGATCCATGCTCACTATACCGATGATCCCGTTATCGGTATCGTTCTTCTTTTTCGTTGAAGTGTTCTGGCATCCCCGTGACGCAGTCACTTGTGTCTGGCCAGACGATGATGGATTCCGTCACACCGAGAGGACCCTAAGAATATCTCTCCATCGTCGGAGGAGCAAATCCCACTCTCGGGCTTTCCAGTCCCTTGTCAAACTTTCCGATGAACCCTTAAGTTGTTGTTATGATCACCTAGTTACAGATGACGTTTGAGCAACTCCAAAGTCCAACGTACGGTACGAAGTGACTAAGATACTCTATTGGTCTAACGAACTAAAACACATGCTAACACTCCGTATTATAACAACTGATTGACAATATTATCTCAAACTATAACAGACAAGATTTATGTCGATTTAATATGATCGTTCTTCTATGTCATATTCTTAATGTTATTTTAGGACTATCGTTACACTTAATGATATCCTGAGATCCGAAAAACATGATCACAAACAACACGAGCCAGTCTTAGAGGCAAGACCGCGAACCTATATTTTACACTTTATCATCTCACATGTGCACATGAGTTTTCCACTGAATCGCATATTCCAGAATCATAACAGTTATATCATGAAATATAAACTATTAATTATGAAAATGGAAATATAATAATATAATATTATTGCCTCTAGGTCATATTTCCAACACTGACGTGATGTACTACATGATAAAGGGACGACCATTTACGTACACACACCGTTGGATGAAACTGAATGGGCGGTATGTGTGGGACGACATGATCCGTTGAATTACTTGTTGGACATTGAATTTGAGACACTAGACTTATTTGCATGCTATGTATGAATGATTTATGTTATTTTTTTCAAACTTTGATGAATATCAGCCAGTTTATATGAATTTCATCCGCTAAGTCAAAACCCGGTTGAAATGTATGTAGGCAGTGTTGGATGGTCGTCTTCTCTATTCGTGTCCGCGGACTAATCTCACTGTGCGCGGACATATGTGAAAGAAAATTTATGGTTGGTGGTTGGACATGCCCTGAAGAGAAGCAGGCGTGGCCGCGTGGGGCTCTATGTTGGCTGACCAATAGCATCGAGGAAGAGGAAGCTTCCTCGAAATGTCTCTCGGCAGAAGTCCTTCCACCACCGTACGAACGTGCCCACCCCAACCACGCCCCCCACCCCCCATACACACAAACATATATTCCCCTCTCCTCCTCCTCCTCCTCGTATGCACCACCAAACAAAGTTTAACCGTGACCTATAAAGCCTCCCCTAGCTTGTGTTACCAAAACACCAGTGCTCTCTGACTCCGTGGTCACGGACAAAATGGCTGGCCTCGCCTCGAGAGCAGCCACCGTTCCTCGCCGCCTACTTTCTTCCTGAAAAGCCCCTTCTGCATTTTCCCGAATCCTGACCTCCACGAAAGCATCTGCGTTACGTTAGACATGTCTGTGAATTTCGCCCTATGCACATGTTATATAGAGCAGCTGGTCACGGTGGCACCCAACGACGACAAGGCAGAGATGAAGAAGAAGAAGCGGCAAAAGGCGATGAAAAGGAAGAAAGAAAAAGAAATGCAAAAGAAGAAAAGACTGAGGAAAAAGAGCAGGACAAAGGGAAAGAAGCCAACGCGTTTGACAATAATAAGAACAAGGGGGGTTTCTCCGTTTTCAGCCTTCATGTGCATGAAGATCTGAATGAATGCTTGTGATTCCCACGAAAATAAAGAATGAACGCTCGAGATACATATATACTCTTGCATATCAAAATAGAGTTGTACTCCCTCTGTAAAGTAATATATGATCTTTTAGATGACTACTTTATAGTGATCTAAAACATCTTATATTACAGATCAATCGCCGCATTAGCGCAACATCTTGTCAACTTGAAGTCTGGAACCAAACATCACATCAGGGGAACAAATACTGAAGGTTTTGTGCTACAGACCAGGAGCTGAAATTAGTTTCAACATTTAAGCAAATCATGGAGCTACAGTAGTCTGTGATAGTCATGAGAGATTTACAGTCATATCATGGTAAAACACCCTAAAATGTTATTTACAAACAGAAAAAGGTCATATATCCAAGAAGATCGAAGACATAGGCATGTGATTTGACCGTAAAACGTGGAACTTTCAATTGGTTCTGTCTATGTGGATACAGATAAATGGGCGTGGGTGCTCTCGACTTCATCGTCTAATACAAGTTCTTTTTCCAGATTTTTCCCAATTTGAGACTCTGATAATCTGTTGCCAATGAGCTCCCGTAGCTCGAACTCACTAGGAAACCTCTGCTCAGATAATTTTGAGAATACCTGAAAATGTGAAAAAGAAGTTCACTAGGATTAGCGTAATGGATCCAGAGGGGCTATCACAAGAATATCAGCTCTAAAGAACCTGGAAATACCAACACATTAAGCATAGGTACAATATAATCCTGAGAAAGATTTTTACATTCATATTCAGGGAACAAGTACCATTCCGGTCCACTTTTTGGGAATACAAGCAATCACTTATTCTAAAGCAGACTGGTATATGAATATTACTGACTAGATGATCCCACTACTTAGTTCATTCTCAGCTCAACGTTCCAGTAGCAACTAACCCAATAATCTAATATGATCGCTTGATTTATTCTAACACTACACCGTAACCGTAATGCACAATGAGTTGGACAATTTTCATAATGCAGGGCAATGAAGTGCAACAAAGGGTGTATCATAGAAACATACCAGTTGTCCATTGCAGTAAACTTCAAAGGCGCCAGAACTTTGTAGAAGAGACTGAGCAAAATTGCCAAACATCCAGACTGATGCCATGGTTCCAAACCTATTAGCACGCAGTGAGTAGTACCACGGAGGTGGTACCATTCCAAATCTAGGGAAAATCTGATCACCAGCCATTAATGTTGCTATTGCTCCAACTTGAACAAAAGGCACCATTTTGCCGAGGGCGCGTTTTGGGAAGGGTGGAGGGTAGTTTTCCAAGACGACATGAATCCCAGGAAATGAGGTATCCAGCATGCGCTTCATGGTCATCGCATTTCCCCTGCAGAATTTAGTTTGAAATTATACCATTGTCTGCATACTAATTCATAACAGAGACCACAAGACAATTTCACAAATACTCCCTCCTTAACATAATATAAGACGTTTTTTGACACCATGACAGTGTCAAAAAACGTCTTATATTATGTTACAGAGGAGTAATTAACAGAGTATGCTAGAAAAACAAAGTATGATGCTAAAGGGACTACATAGACATCATAAACGAAATTATAAAGACTTTACTCTGTAGGATTTTCATTAAACCATGTGGATAAGAACCTTTTGCTCCGACATACACAGAAACAACCGTGGGTTTAGCTTCATTTGTAAGGTCTAAAGAATATACATCCAGCATAGGCATTGCAAATCTTAATTGCATTTCTTTTTAGTTACATACAAGCTGTGATTAGCTGATTAGGAGACCAGAAAGAAATATTATGCAAGTCACCTCTAATCATTTTTTCGATATAATCGACAAATTTATATAGTTCGATATAATCGACAAATTTATATAGTTCTTGTTTCATCTTTTTTGCTTCTCTTAAACAAATAGTCGTGGAACTGATTTACTGTTTTATCTGCCTTGCAAAGCATATAATGACCCAGCAGCATAAATGGCTGCACATAAGGTCAGGAAGGAGTTGGAAGCATTCTGAAGTGGATAGATTATACTGACCCTAAGTTGCAATTCTTACATATATGAAGTTCACAAGGTACCAAACAGTAAGAATGAATGGGATAAAAATTTGCATTCTGGTTTAATAATTATAAACTGCGTATCTGTGGACATGGAAATTTTGGTATACATACAAAATAAACAGGAAAACTAGCTTCTCAAACTCCATGTGCAGTACTCTCTCTCTCTCAAGTCTCAACATTATTTATTCGCTTAAAACACACAGGAACATTATTTATTCGCTTAAAACACACAGGCAACACATGTAAAGGCAGTAGTCTCCAGGCCCTTATCGCTCATTTGAAAGTCAAAACACCAAATAGAGATTATCGTCAAAATATCTTACTTTTGGCCAAACTTAAGTGCAAAAGCCGAGCACGGTCCCGAAAAGTCATCCATCAAACTTCTCCACTCCAGTTGAAGATACAATAAAGTTATTTTCCCCAGACACTAATTTATTCAGTTATTTCAAAGCATTCGCTAACCTACCCCCATCATGACATGTATGGTAGACAGTTCGATGACGGGGCAGAAGGACTCGCCATAATAGATGGCGGGCTGCTGGGAGTAGCCATGAATGACGCAACAAGCCTTGTAGTGGATGAGAGAGCAGTCTGAATGGAATATGTGTTTACACACCCACTTACTAGGCTGGTGCCAGCCGGAGGAGAAACTAGTGTCCACTTATCGTTGTCAAGAATGGCACAGAGCTCCGCAAGCATAGCCTCTTTCCAGAGAGGATCAAGGAGAGCGCTATGGTAGTTCGAGTGAATGGAAGAAAAGGGTAGAGGTGGACACAACGGCGCAGATGAGCATGTGGTGAAGACCAGGAACAGCAGCTGCAGGAGCAGATATAGTGCGGGCAAGGGGGAGGTGGCCCGGCGCAGCTGCTTCTATGTGTGTGCGGGGGGGGGGGGGGGGGGGGGTATCTGGAGGGAGCAGCAGCAGCAGTCATCAAGGAGGGCACAAGAGGGGCAGAAATAGTGGTGCCGATAAAGTCTACAAGAAAGTAGAGCAGCTCGCTCGTGTCAGTGGAGAAGAGGGTGATAGCATAAAAGAAAATAGACTCATCAGGGTAGACGTGCTGAGAAATAATGACGAGATGAAATAGAGAGGTCGAGGCCGTTGTAGCCTTTGTGCGAGGCAGGATAACCAAGAAAGACACAAGCGGTGGATTGATGCGAGAGCTTGTTGGTTGGCACTGGCAGACAGGTTGGGGTACGACAGGCAGCCGAAAGCCCAAAAATTGTATGTCCACATAGACGCTGGTAGAGAATAGCAAAGCGGATGCAACTATTCCATCATGCTATAGAGAGTACATGTGTGACATACAAGGCAGGTACAATAACAAATCACGTGAGATTAGGGATTACAATCATGCAGTTAGGAAATAGGCAAACACTACAGAATATCTAGTGAACAATTTCGAGATTTTGAGATCTGAGCTCTCAACATCAGTCGAGCAAAGTGGAGCTCAGTCGACTGGCCGTCATGTGATGGGTGTTCTACACTAACCAAATTACACACATGGGCTTACTTTGGGGCCTCACAATTTGGACATTTGTGATGAAACGTTAGGTTTCAGTATGGTCAACGGCCAGAGTGTGTACCACAACCATCAGTTACGGTAAATAAATCTAACAAAATATCTTGGATTTGACCTCTGAATTTATCACCGAAGCAAGAGTATGTGTGGAATTACTTGTAGGAGCAGGACGCGCAGAACTTCAGCTCGACGGTGGTGCCGGAGCCAGGTCCATCCACCTGCGCCTCCTACGAAAAGGCACATGAGATCGTCCCGCCTCAGTCAGATCGGAAACCGAACTGGCACTGGATCCAGGAGAAGACTAGACTTACCGCCACCTGCGCGGAATCGGCGGCGTAGGGGGAGGAGTCGCCAGGCTGGAAGGCGCCGGAGGCCGGCTGGGGGTGGCGGTGGGGCTTGGGGGCCGCCGGCGGCTGCGGCGCGAAGAGCGTGACGACGTCGGAGCAGAAGAGGAGGATGGGGAGGCCCAGGAGCACGAGCTGCACGCGGTCCATGGCGGCTGCGCTCGCTGCGTCGCTCTGCTCTGCTCCGTCCTCCGCGGGGAAGAAGGAAGGACTCGACGACGACCGCCGCAGGAGGCTAGGAAGAATTTTGTGTGGCTCGCCGGGGTGGGCTTCCCTTGGGCCTGAACTGGCAGGCCGTCAGTGTCCATTGCTCATATCCTAGGCGGCCCGGAAAACAAGCTATTCATTTATATCCCTAATTTGTCTCAAAAAAAAATATATCCCTAAAAAAAGCTACTCCCTCCGTCCTAAAATAAGTGTCTTAAGCTTAGTATAAATTTATATTAGAGCTAGTACAAAGTTGAGACAGTTATTTTGGGACGGAGGGCTCATTTATTTTTCAAGAAGCCCTAAAAATATTGTTTTTCGAGAAACTTCGCATCTATTCGTTTACAATCATGATAATACAATAAACACCAGAAATAATAAATTTGCATTTAGATCTGTAGACCATATAAAGACAACTACAAGCATTGAATCGAGCCGAAGGTACGCCATCATCATTGCCCCTCCCTCGTTGGAGTCGGACAAACGTTGTTACGGTAGACGGTCGATAAGTTGTCATGCTAAGCACCAGAACAAGCGCACTAGAACAGCAGCTGCCGTCGTTGAAGAAAAGCGTAGATTAAAAGGATCCAACATGAAGACTATGTTGGACACACCATTAGAACAGGAGCTAAAGAATTTAGGGAGTCGATGTCGTCTCACCTTCCTAAGCAAGACACAAACTCTAATAAAACTATTTTTTTAAACGAAGCCCTCAAAGGCAATCATCACTTCCGTGTTGTTGCATTTTTCTTATCGGGAAAGATTGCCATCGTGGCAAGGATCGCGGTAACGTTGAAAATGAAATTGAAAACAAGCACCCTGAAAAAAATTTAAAACAAGACTGATGTAGGGTCGGAGCACAGATCTCGAGAATCCAAACGGCGACAAGGCCGCCCGGGTGCAGGACCTGTGCAGCAGCATGACGCCACTCGCTCGCTCTGCTCCTCCACATGATTCAGCTGCAACAGTGGCCCTGTTTGGATCACTATGTTAGAGTTAGTTTTAGTTAGTTGGGGCACAAATAACCCAAAAGTATCCAAACATGATGGGTTAGTTTGGGTTAGTTGAATCTAACCCACCCTAAAAAACTAGCCCACACTAGAGGAGCTTATTTGGGTTAGTTCTCTTGGACCCACTAGAAAAAATAGTAAAAAAAGTTACCCCTCCCATTCAAACAAGGTCCAAAATAGTCAAATGATTGAGAAAGAATATTTTATTATCAATCTAACCCTACCATCCAAACAGCTTTTTGGTTAGAGTTAGTGTAGAATTAGTTTAGAGTTAGAATCTAATTCTAACCTCTAACTGAATTAGAGTATCCAAACACTCGTCCGGGCAGTGGCAGCGTCAGCGTGATGGAGAAAAATGGTGGCCTCTTGCTGCAGGGAAGGTCTAATCAATCATTCGAGTTCGTCCGTCGTCTTAAATGGCGCCGGCCCGCCACTGTTGCTGTGGGCCGCGCCGGTCCGCGCCCGAATTCATCAGTCCGGCTGCAGCAATGGCGCGATAGCTCGCGTGTGAATGCAAGGTTGACTATATAAAACCAACAAGAATTGTCCGATCTCCCTGGCAGGAACAGTCGACCGCCTTTATGACGCACATGACCGGGTCGTGAAGCTCACTAGCCTCATCGTTCTCGGAGGAGCGAACGTGAGACGCATACACCGGCGCCCGTGCACGTACTACGAACCCAACACGTGACCAGTTCGCCATGCCGACCTCTGTGCCGTCCAAATGGCGAACCCACCGGCCCAGATCGCTGCCACGCCCCGGCGTTTCACTTAACAAGAGAAAAACAGGGGCAGCAGGGCAGGCACAATGATGATGGCATCCGAAGAAAAATGAGGCACGAAAGTGGAGCCCGGGCCACCCAGCCAGCGTTGCTTCTTTTGAGCGGATGGTAGGTACAGTTCAGAGAAGACTTTGCCGCCGCTCTCGGCAAAGATCCGCGATTCCATGGCTAGCAAGGTCAGTGGTTAGTTGGCTGTCACCTGCCGCGATCGGTGCAGCGCCGCGCCGTGCCGGGCCCCCCCTGTGCACAGCACCAGGCTTTGGCCGCTTCTCAGATTTGCAGGCAGGCGCGACCACCGAGCCCTCGCGTTCAACCACTGCCCAGAACGGCAACGATCTCATGCTCCCTCGTGTTCGACCCGCTGCTGTGCTGGCAGCGATCCATCGATCGACGGCGATTTCTCACGGTGGCTTTTTCAGAATTCACCTGTGCCGCGAGCAATCGGGCCCCCCGCCGCGCTGCTTTTAGCGGTTCTTCCCCGGGACGTCTCGCGGCTCACAGGTCGCATTCCATGGTGGAGCACCGTGCCTCCATCGATGGTCATCGAGCGGTCGCTGTCGCTGCCGCTGTTGCCGTCGGTCGTCGGATATGCACTGATCAATGGGAGGGCTGCAGCTGTTGCTTTGTCCCCCTGTGCTGCCCTGTGCGGTTTGGCGCTTCAGCTTTATCCATTCCAACCAAAACACGGGTCATCACTGCTATCTCGTTTTGAGAATTGCGTTTTTCTGAGAATTCCTACCTGAATTTTGGCACGGGGACGTTGGGATTTATGAGGAGAGGTTTCTAGTGGTGGTTGCAACCGCCAGCGGCTGCGTTGCGATGTGCAGTGCAGTGCACGCATCATTATATATACTGGCAAATACTCCGTATTAATACCACACGGGCACACGGCTGTCACAGTATCTAGCAGCCTCGGTGCGAACGGCAAGAGACCGTCGGAAGCAAATGAGCCAATTTTCAACTAGGCCACTTGCAAAGCATCAAACGCGACGTAACCAGGAATGGGCACGCGTAGTAGACAAACAGATATGATGAGGCTGCACTCCTGTAGCGAACACTTGAAAAAAAACTAAACTAAACCCGGAAATAGCATTATCGACACGGCTTGCAACATCCTTCTCGGCTGCGAACCAACCTGTGGTTGAGATGGTTAGGTGGATAGTGGTATCCCCAACCCACCAGGGTTCAAATCCTGGTGCTCGCATTATTCCTGGATTTATTCAGGATTTTCAGCGATGCGCTTTCAGTGAGAGGAGACGTTCCCGTCGACGACGAGGCGCCTACTGTGGTTTCGTAAATTTCAAGATGATATGCCGGCTCAGTCTCTCGGAGGTGCTCATAGAGGTAGGGTGTGCGTGTGTGCGTTCATAGGGGTGAGCGTATGCGCGTGTATATAAGCGCTTGTGTCTGTACTGATGCTAAAAAAAACATCCTCCTCGCCTGCCTCTTTTCGAAGACTTTTGTGGCATTTTTTTAAACGAGGCAAAAGATTTACCATTTTCATTGATTAAGAAGAAGAGAATTGCCCGGTTAATTGACGGAAAACCAGGTTAAAACCGATACAACTCAACCCACATGACATGGGCACCACCGGTCAACCTGGTCACCGACATGGGACACAAAGCTGCAAAGAAGAAAGGCATTCGCCGAGGAGTCGCAAGCGTCATCGTCATTACCGGTTGCCTCGAACGAGCGACTCCGACTTCACCATAGAGCTCCAACCTCGAAGCCAACCCGCAAACAGCTGCATAAAAGCCACGACGACACATGCCACCGGATGGCCACACGCGCAAGCAACCGACAACTCCGACTTTGACGACGAGCCTCACCAGGAAAATATGCAGGACTTGCACCGACCGTGCCCTAGGAGCACCTCAGACACGCTGGGAAGAACCGACTACCGAAATCCATGCCGCGACCCGAGTTCCTCTCGACGACATCATCGTTGACAAACAGAAACCAGCGCCCCGCCTTAGCAAACCACGCGGCGAAGATGCCGCCATCCATCAGTATCCCAGTCGTAGCAGGCTCCGAGACGATGCCCCCAAGGAGGAGGAAGACGCGAAGACGCCTCCATCGCCCGATCCAACAGATCTGAGGTCTCCCTCCACAGCCCAAGCCATGGGGAGGAGGAGCACACCTCCATGACGACGCTTCCAAGAAAGATCACGACACCCGCGGGCGCCGCCGTCGCCGGCTCCGAAGAAGGCCGAAGCAAAGATTTCTCCCGGAGATGCGCCGACCACCTACCTGTTGGGGAACGTAGTAATTTCAAAAATTTCCTACGCACACGCAAGATCATGGTGATGGCATAGCAACGAGAGGGGAGAGTGTTGTCCACGTACCCTCGTAGACCGTAAGCGGAAGCGTTATGACAACGCGGTTGATGTAGTCGTACGTCTTCACGATTCGACCGATCCAAGCACCGAACGTATGGCACCTCCGTGTTCAGCACACGTTCAGCTCGATGACGTTCCCCGGGCTCCAATCCAGCAAAGCGTCGGGGATGAGTTCCGTCAGCATGACGGCGTGGTGACGATGATGATGTTCTACCGGCGCAGGGCTTCGCCTAAACTCTGCGACGATATGACCGAGGTGGAATGTGGTGGAGGGGGGCACCGCATACGGCTAAGGAACGATCCGTAGATCAACTTGTGTGTCTATGGGGTGCCTCCCCCTCCGTATATAAAGGGGGAGAGGAGGAGGGGGCCGGCCAGGAGGGGAGGCGCGCCCTCGGGGGGGCAAACCTACTCCAAATAGGTTTGGCCCCCCTTTCCTATTAGGAGTAGGAGAGGGAAGGAAGAGAGGGGAGGGAAGAAGGAAAGGGGGGGCCTTCCCAATTCGGATTGGGCTTGGGGGGCGCGCCCCCTCCTTTGCTCCTTCTCCCTCCCTTCCACTAAGGCCCAATAAGGCCCATATACTTACCGGGGGGTTCCGGTAACCTCCCGGAACTCCGGTATAGTCCCAATCTCATCCGGAACCTTTCCGGTGTCCAAATATATCCGTCCAATATATCAATCTTTATGTCTCGACCATTTCGAGACTCCTCGTCATGTCCGTGATCACATCCGGTACTCCGAACAACCTTCGGTACATCAAAACTTATAAACTCATAATAAAACTGTCATCGTAACGTTAAGCGTGCGGATCCTACGGGTTCGAGAACTATGTAGACATGACCTAGAACTATTCTCGGTCAATAACCAATAGCGGAACCTGGATGTTCATATTGGTTCCTACATATTCTACGAAGATCTTTATCGGTCAAACCGCATAACAACATACGTTGTTCCCTTTGTCATCGGTATGTTACTTGCCCGAGATTCGATCGTCGGTATCCAATACCTAGTTCAATCTCGTTACCGGTAAGTCTCTTTACTCGTTCCGTAATACATCATTTCATAACTAACTCATTAGTTACAATGCTTGCAAGGCTTAGGTGATGAGTATTACTGAGAGGGCCCAAAGATACCTCTCCGACAATCGGAGTGACAAAACCTAATCTCGAATTATGCCAACTCAACATGTACCTTTGGAGACACCTGTAGAGCACCTTTATAATCACCCAATTACGTTGTGACGTTTGGTAGCACACAAAGTGTTCCTCCGGTAAACGGGAGTTGCACAATCTCATAGTTGCAGGAACTTTGTATAAGTCATGAAGAAAGCAATAGCAACATACTAAACGATCAAGTGCTAAGCTAACGGAATGGGTCAAGTCAATCACATCATTCTCCTAATGATGTGATCCCATTAATCAAATGACAACACATGCCTATGGTTAGGAAACATAACCATCTTTGATCAATGAGCTAGTTCAAGTAGAGGCATACTAGTGACACTATGTTTGTCTATGTATTCACACATGTATCATGTTTCCGGTTAATACAATTCTAGCATGAATAATAAACATTTATCATGATATGAGGAAATAAATAATAACTTTATTATTGCCTCTAGGGCATATTTCCTTCAGTCTCCCACTTGCACTAGAGTCAATAATCTAGATTACATAGTAATGATTCTAACACCCATGGAGTCTTGGTGCTGATCATGTTTTGCTCGTGAGAGAGGCTTAGTCAACGGGTCTGCAACATTCAGATCCGTATGTATCTTGCAAATCTCTATGTCTCCCACTTGGACTTGGTCCCGAATGGAATTGAAGCGTCTCTTGATGTGCTTGGTCCTCTTGTGAAATCTGGATTCCTTTGCCAAGGCAATTGCACCAGTATTGTCACAGAAGATCTTCATTGGTCCCGATGCACTAGGTACAACACCTAGATCGGAAATGAACTCCTTCATCCAGACTCCTTCATTTGCTGCTTCCGAAGCAGCTATGTACTCCGCTTCACATGTAGATCCCGCCACGACGCTTTGTTTAGAACTGCACCAACTTACAGCTCCACCGTTTAATAAAAATACGTATCCGGTTTGCGATTTAGAATCGTCCGGATCAGTGTCAAAGCTTGCATCGACGTAACCATTTACGACTAGCTCTTTGTCACCTCCATATATGAGAAACATATCCTTAGTCCTTTTCAGGTATTTCAGGATGTTCTTGACCGCTGTCCAGTGACCCACTCCTGGATTACTTTGGTACCTCCCTGCCAAACTAATAGCAAGGCACACATCAGGTCTGGTACACAGCATTGCATACATGATAGAGCCTATGGCTGAAGCATAGGGAACTCCTTTCATTTTCTCTCTATCTTCTGCAGTGGTCGGGCATTGAGTCTGACTCAACTTTATACCTTGTAATACAGGCAAGAACCCTTTCTTCGCCTGTTCCATATTGAACCTTTTCAATACTTTATCAAGGTACGTGCTTTGTGAAAGTCCAATCAAGCGTCTTGATCTATCTCTATAGATCTTAATGCCCAATATGTAAGCAGCTTCACCGAGGTCTTTCATTGAAAAACTTTTATTCAAGTATCCTTTTATGCTATCCAGAAATTCTATATCATTTCCAATCAACAATATGTCATCCACATATAATATTAGAAATGCTACAGAGCTCCCACTCACTTTCTTGTAAATACAGGCTTCTCCAAAAGTCTGTATAAAACCATATGCTTTGATCACACTATCAAAGCGTTTATTCCAACTCCGAGAGGCTTGCACCAGACCATAGATTGATCGCTGGAGCTTGCACACTTTGTTAGCTCCCTTAGGATCTACAAAACCCTCCGGTTGCATCATATACAACTCTTCTTCCAGAAATCCATTCAGGAATGCAGTTTTTACATCCATCTGCCAAATTTCATAATCATAAAATGCGGCAATCGCTAACATGATTCGGACAGACTTAAGCATCGCTACGGGTGAGAAAGTCTCATCGTAGTCAACCCCTTGAACTTGTCGAAAACCTTTCGCAACAAGTCGAGCTTTATAGACAGTTACATTACCGTCAGCGTCAGTCTTCTTCTTAAAAATCCATTTATTCTCAATGGCTTGCCGATCATCGGGCAAGTCAACCAAAGTCCATACTTTGTTCTCATACATGGATCCCATCTCAGATTTCATGGCCTCTAGCCATTTTGCGGAATCTGGGCTCATCATCGCTTCCTCATAGTTCGTAGGTTCATCATGGTCAAGTAACATGACTTCCAGAACAGGATTACCGTACCACTCTGGTGCGGATCTTACTCTGGTAGACCTACGAGGTTCAGTAGACACTTGATCTGAAGTTTCATGATCAATATCATTAGCTTCCTCACTAATTGGTGTATTTGTCACAGGAACTGATTTCTGTGATGAACTACTTTCCAATAAGGGAGCAGGTACCGTTACCTCATCAAGTTCTACTTTCCTCCCACTCACTTCTTTCGAGAGAAACTCCTTCTCTAGAAAGGATCCATTCTTAGCAACGAATGTCTTGCCTTCGGATCTGTGATAGAAGGTGTACCCAACAGTCTCTTTTGGGTATCCTATGAAGACACATTTCTCCGATTTGGGTTCGAGCTTATCTGGTTGAAGTTTCTTCACATAAGCATCGCAGCCCCAAACTTTAAGAAACGACAACTTTGGTTTCTTGCCAAACCACAGTTCATAAGGCGTCGTCTCAACGGATTTAGATGGTGCCCTATTTAATGTGAATGCAGCCGTCTCTAAAGCATAACCCCAAAACGATAGCGGTAAATCAGTAAGAGACATCATAGATCGCACCATATCTAGTAAAGTACGATTACGACGTTCGGACACACCATTTCTTTGTGGTGTTCCAGGTGGCGTGAGTTGCGAAACTATTCCGCATTGTTTCAAATGTAAACCAAACTCGTAACTCAAATATTCTCCTCCACGATCAGATCGTAGAAACTTTATTTTCTTGTTACGATGATTTTCCACTTCACTCTGAAATTCTTTGAACTTTTCAAATGTTTCAGACTTGTGCTTCATTAAGTAGATATACCCATATCTGCTCAAATCATCTGTGAAGGTGAGAAAATAACGATATCCGCCACGAGCTTCAACATTCATCGGACCACATACATCTGTATGTATGATTTCCAACAAATCTGTTGCTCTCTCCATAGTACCGGAGAACGGTGTTTTAGTCATCTTGCCCATGAGGCACGGTTCGCAAGTACCAAGTGATTCATAATCAAGTGATTCCAAAAGTCCATCAGTATGGAGTTTCTTCATGCGCTTTACACCGATATGACCTAAACGGCAGTGCCACAAATAAGTTGCACTATCATTATCAACTCTGCATCTTTTGGCTTCAACATTATGAATATGTGTATCACTAATATCGAGATTCAATAAAAATAGACCACTCTTCAAGGGTGCATGACCATAAAAGATATTACTCATATAAATAGAACAACCATTATTCTCTGATTTAAATGAATAACCGTCTCGCATCAAACAAGATCCAGATATAATGTTCATGCTCAACGCTGGCACCAAATAACAATTATTCAGGTCTAAAACTAATCCCGAAGGTAGATGTAGAGGTAGCGTGCCGACTGCGATCACATCGACTTTGGAACCGTTTCCCACGCGCATCGTCACCTCGTCCTTGGCCAGTGCTCGCTTATTCCGTAGTCCCTGTTTCGAGTTGCAAATATTAGCAACAGAACCAGTATCAAATACCCAGGTGCTACTACGAGCTCTAGTTAGGTACACATCAATAACATGTATATCACATATACCTTTGTTCACTTTGCCATCCTTCTTATCCGCCAAATACTTGGGGCAGTTCCGCTTCCAGTGACCAGTCTGCTTGCAGTAGAAGCACTCAGTTTCAGGCTTAGGTCCAGACTTGGGTTTCTTCTCTTGAGCAGCAACTTGCTTGCTGTTCTTCTTGAAGTTCCCCTTCTTCTTCCCTTTGCCCTTTTTCTTGAAACTAGTGGTCTTGTTGACCATCAACACTTGATGCTCCTTCTTGATTTCTACCTCCGCAGCCTTTAGCATTGCGAAGAGCTCGGGAATTGTCTTGTTCATCCCTTGCATATTATAGTTCATCACAAAGCTTTTGTAGCTTGGTGGCAGTGATTGGAGAATTCTGTCAATGACGCTATCATCTGGAAGATTAACTCCCAGTTGAATCAAGTGATTATTATACCCAGACATTTTGAGTATATGCTCACTGACAGAACTATTCTCCTCCATCTTGCAGCTGTAGAACTTATTGGAGACTTCATATCTCTCAATCCGGGCATTTGCTTGAAATATTAACTTCAACTCCTGGAACATCTCATATGCTCCATGACGTTCAAAACGTCGTTGAAGACCCGGTTCTAAGCCGTAAAGCATGGCACACTGAACTATAGAGTAGTCATCAGCTTTGCTCTGCCAGACGTTCACAACATCTGGTGTTGCTCCTGCAGCAGGCCTGGCACCCAGCGGTGCTTCCAGGACGTAATTCTTCTGTGCAGCAATGAGGATAATCCTCAAGTTACGGACCCAGTCCGTGTAATTGCTACCATCATCTTTCAACTTTGCTTTCTCAAGGAACGCATTAAAATTCAACGGAACAACAGCACGAGCCATCTATCTACAACAAACATAGACAAGCAAAATACTATCAGGTACTAAGTTCATGATAAATTTAAGTTCAATTAATCATATTATTTAAGAACTCCCACTTAGACAGACATCTCTCTAGTCATCTAAGTGATCACGTGATCCAAATCAACTAAACCATAACCGATCATCACGTGAGATGGAGTAGTTTTCAATGGTGAACATCTCTATGTTGATCATATCTACTATATGATTCACGCTCGACCTTTCGGTCTCCGTGTTCCGAGGCCATATCTGCATATGCTAGGCTCGTCAAGTTTAACCTGAGTATTCTGCGTGTGCAAAACTGGCTTGCACCCGTTGTAGATGGACGTAGAGCTTATCACACCCGATCATCACGTGGTGTCTGGGCACGACGAACTTTGGCAACGGTGCATACTCAGGGAGAACACTTCTTGATAATTTTTAGTGAGAGATCATCTTAAAATGCTACCGTCAATCAAAGCAAGATAAGATGCATAAAGGATAAACATCACATGCAATCAATATAAGTGATATGATATGGCCATCATCATCTTGTGCTTGTGATCTCCATCTCCGAAGCACCATCGTGATCACCATCGTCACCGGCGCGACACCTTGATCTCCATCGTAGCATCGTTGTCGTTTACGCCATCTATTGCTTCTACGACTATCGCTACCGCTTAGTGATAAAGTAAAGCAATTACAGGGCGTTTGCATTTCATACAATAAAGCGACAACCATATGGCTCCTGCCAGTTGCCGATAACTTCGGTTACAAAACATGATCATTTCATACAATAAAATATAGCATCACGTCTTGGCCATATCACATCACAACATGCCCTGCAAAAACAAGTTAGACGTCCTCTACTTTGTTGTTGCAAGTTTTACGTGGCTGCTACGGGCTGAGCAAGAACCGTTCTTACCTACGCATCAAAACCACAACGATAGTTTGTCAAGTTGGTGCTGTTTTAACCTTCGCAAGGACCGGGCGTAGCCACACTCGGTTCAACTAAAGTTGGAGAAACTGACACCCGCTAGTCACCTGTGTGCAAAGCACGGCGGTAAAACCAGTCTCGCGTAAGCGTACGCGTAATGTCGGTCCGGGCCGCTTCATCCAACAATACCGCCGAACCAAAGTATGACATGCTGGTAAGCAGTATGACTTGTATCGCCCACAACTCACTTGTGTTCTACTCGTGCATATAACATCAACGCATAAAACCTAGGCTCGGATGCCACTGTTGGGGAACGTAGTAATTTCAAAATTTCCTACGCACACGCAAGATCATGGTGATGGCATAGCAACGAGAGGGGAGAGTGTTGTCCATGTACCCTCGTAGACTGTAAGCGGAAGCGTTATGACAACGCGGTTGATGTAGTCGTACGTCTTCACGATTCGACCGATCCAAGCACCGAACGTACGGCACCTCCGTGTTCAGCACACGTTCAGCTCGATGACGTTCCCCGGGCTCCAATCCAGCAAAGCGTCGGGGATGAGTTCCGTCAGCACGACGGCGTGGTGACGATGATGATGTTCTACCGGCGCAGGGCTTCGCCTAAACTCTGCGACGATATGACCGAGGTGGAATATGGTGGAGGGGGGCACCGCACACGGCTAAGGAACGATCCGTAGATCAACTTGTGTGTCTATGGGGTGCCCCCCTCCGTATATAAAGGGGGAGAGGAGGAGGGGGCCGGCCAAGAGGGGAGGCGCGCCCTAGGGGGGGCAAACCTACTCCAAGTAGGTTTGGCCCCCCTTTCCTATTAGGAGTAGGAGAGGGAAGGAAGAGAGGGGAGGGAAGAAGGAAAGGGGGGGGCGGCCCCCTCCCAATTCGGATTGGGCTTGGGGGGGCGCGCCCCCTCCTTTGCTCCTTCTCCCTCCCTTCCACTAAGGCCCAATAAGGCCCATATACTTACTCGGGGGTTCCGGTAACCTCCCGGAACTCCGGTATAGTCCCAATCTCATCCGGAACCTTTCCGGTGTCCAAATATATCCGTCCAATATATCAATCTTTATGTCTCGACCATTTCGAGACTCCTCGTCATGTCCGTGATCACATCCGGTACTCCGAACAACCTTCGGTACATCAAAACTTATAAACTCATAATAAAACTGTCATCGTAACGTTAAGCGTGCGGACCCTACGGGTTCGAGAACTATGTAGACATGACCTAGAACTATTCTCGGTCAATAACCAATAGCGGAACCTGGATGTTCATATTGGTTCCTACATATTCTACGAAGATCTTTATCGGTCAAACCGCATAACAACATACGT
This sequence comes from Triticum aestivum, assembly GCF_018294505.1. Taxonomy (NCBI): domain Eukaryota; kingdom Viridiplantae; phylum Streptophyta; class Magnoliopsida; order Poales; family Poaceae; genus Triticum; species Triticum aestivum. Next base: position 618,594,472 of record NC_057801.1, read on the forward strand.
TGTTCCCTTTGTCATCGGTATGTTACTTGCCCGAGATTCGATCGTCGGTATCCAATACCTAGTTCAATCTCGTTACCGGTAAGTCTCTTTACTCGTTCCGTAATACATCATTTCATAACTAACTCATTAGTTACAATGCTTGCAAGGCTTAGGTGATGAGTATTACTGAGAGGGCCCAAAGATACCTCTCCGACAATCGGAGTGACAAAACCTAATCTCGAATTATGCCAACTCAACATGTACCTTTGGAGACACCTGTAGAGCACCTTTATAATCACCCAATTACGTTGTGACGTTTGGTAGCACACAAAGTGTTCCTCCGGTAAACGGGAGTTGCACAATCTCATAGTTGTAGGAACTTTGTATAAGTCATGAAGAAAGCAATAGCAACATACTAAACGATCAAGTGCTAAGCTAACGGAATGGGTCAAGTTAATCACATCATTCTCCTAATGATGTGATCCCATTAATCAAATGACAACACATGTCTATGGTTAGGAAACATAACCATCTTTGATCAATGAGCTAGTTCAAGTAGAGGCATACTAGTGACACTATGTTTGTCTATGTATTCACACATGTATCATGTTTCCGGTTAATACAATTCTAGCATGAATAATAAACAATTTATCATGATATGAGGAAATAAATAATAACTTTATTATTGCCTCTAGGGCATATTTCCTTCACTACCACCACCAACCGCCGCCCACCCGCCACCACCTACTAAGGCCGACCTCATTTTGGCAACGGGATCCCACGATCCACCGCGACCAGACACGCACCACCCCGTGGCCGAAGCCGCCGTCCACCACTGCAGCACCACCGTGGCCACCACCACCGCAACAACCAATGCCGCATCGCGAAGCACAACACCCAGATTGATGCACCTCGCACCAGATCCAAACAAAGCTGCACAAGCGAAGCAGCAGAGCAGCGAGTAGGTAGTCCCTCCACAGCACACCTCGCACCCCAGAGAAGCCCACCCGCCACGCTCAGCCGGTCACCACACCCGCCATGCGCCTGCCGCCGTCGCGCCCGGCTAGTCATCGCGTCCCACGTGCACAGCCGGATCCAAGCTGCTGCCGCGCGCACGCCATCCACGCCCTAGCCACGCTAGAGCCCGGATCGAGGCCGCCGCCCCGGCGTCCCATCCGTCGTCCGCAGTCGATGCTAGATGCGCCCCGCCGAGCCATCACCCCATGGCGCCAGAGCCGCCTCTGCAGGCCGGCCACGCCTGCACACCACCAGATCCGGGCGCGAGGGTCCCGGATCCACTGCCCCCGCCGGAGGAGAGGAGCTCCAGCCCGCCGGCGAAGAGCTCGCGACGACCATGCACCGGCGCTGCACGAGCTAGCCACGGGCCACCCGCGCCCTGGAGAAGAAGCCCCGTCGCCGCCGCTGCCACACGGGCTTTGCCCAATAGCGCATCCCGGCGGCGGCGAGGGGGGAAGACGACGGCGGAAGCGGCTGTTGGTGGTGGTTTGGGTCGCCGCCCGTGTCGCTCGTAAGGAGCGACGCGGGGGCCCGAGTAGCAGATGTCCCTTTTGTGGCATTGGGTGCTCTAGTGGATTGGTTCTTGTTTTTCGATTGCACGTTGTTACGGCAGCTCCAATAGTTTTCCTAAAAAACTTCTGGTAAAACATGTTTTATGGGATGACTGTGATTTTTAAGAAAAATCGTCCGGGAGCAACTTTTCTCAGTTCCCGGGGCCCAAAATTGAATGTAAATTAAAACAATTAGGTCCATAATCTAATTATTTTATTGCTAGGGCCCACCTGTCAGTGGCCCATCGGGGACGACGACGCGGGCGCCTGGTACAGAGGCTCGCCGACGATGACATGTGCTTGCCTCCGGCCATATCCTGTCGTGCAGGGGTCAGTACATCATGCCGCAGGGGAGGTAGCAGGAGGACGCAACTATTGTCTTCGACGTCTACATGATGTCTTCTCACAGAGACGGCGCGGCCAATTGGCAAGGAAGGGAGTAGGCGGTCGCTGGCAGCACAGCGGGAGCGGGGCAGGGAGGATGTTACAGGATCATTGGGTTGAGCGGCCTGCAACAACGGTGCGCCTGCCCGGCGGCACAATGAAGGTGCGGGAGTGGAGGACGCCTGGCTGGAGCGGTCTACAATGGCGGCGCGCCGGAGGTGCGAGGGTGAAGGACGCCGAGGCAGGACGACCTGCGGCGGTGGCCCGACAGAGGCGCAACTGCGGGCGGTGATACGTCTCAAACGTATCTATAATTTTTGATTGTTCCATGCTATTATATTACCTGTTTTGGATGTTTATGGGCTTTATTATACACTTTTATATTATTTCTGGGACTAACCTATTAACTGGAGGCCCAGCCCAAATTGTTGTTTTTTTTGCCTATTTCAGTGTTTCGCAGAAAAGAAATATTAAACGGAGTCCAAACGGAATGAAACCTTTGGGAGAGTTATTTTTGGAACAAACGCAATTCAGGAGACTTTGATTGGACGTCAAGAAGTAAACAAGGAAGCCACGAGGCAGGAGGGCGCGCCCCCCACCCTCGTGGGCCCCTCATGGCTCCCCTGACCGACTTCCTTCGCCTATATATACTTGCATACCCTGAAAACATCCAGGAGCACCACGAAACCCTATTTCCACCGCCGCAACCTTCTGTACCAGTGAGATCCCATCTTGGAGCCTTTTCCGACGATCTGCTGGAGGGGGAATCGATCACGGAGGGCTTCTACATCAACGCCAAAGCCTCTCCGATGAAGTGTGAGTAGTTTACCACAGACCTTCGGGTCCATAGTTATTAGCTAGATGGCTTCTTCTCTCTCTTTGAATCTCAGTACAAAGTTCTCCTCGATCTTCTTGGATATCTATTCGATGTAACTCTTTTTGCGGTGTGTTTGTCAAGATCCGATGAATTGTGGGTTTATGATCAATTTTATATATGAGAAATATTTGAATCTCCTCTGAATTCTTTTATGTATGATTGGTTATCTTTGCAAGTCTCTTCGAATTATCAGTTTGGATTGGCCTACTAGTGTTGGAGAACGTTGCAGAAAAAAAAAATCTACATTTCACCAAGATCAATCTATGAGTTCATCTAGCAACGAGAGAGAGGAGTGCATCTACATACCCTTGTAGATCGCGAGCGGAAGCGTTCAAGAGAACAGGGTTGAGGGAGTCGTACTCGTCATGATCCAAATCACCGATGATCCTAGTGCTGAACGGATAGCACCTCCCCGTTCAACACACATACGGTTGGGGAAGACGTCTCCTCCTTGTTGATCCAGCAAGGGGGAAGGAGAGGTTGATGGAGATCCAGCGGCACGATGGCGTGGTGGTGGATGCAGCAGTGATCTCAGCAGGGCTTCGCCAAGCTTCTACGAGAGGGAGAGGTGTAGCAGAGGGAGAGGGAGGCGCCAAGAGCATGGGTGCGGCTGCCCTCCCTCCCCCCTCTTTATATAGGGCCCCTAGGGGGGCGCCGTCCCTAGGAGATGCAATCTCCAAGGGGGGGCGGCGGCCAGGGGGGAAACTTGCCCCCCAAGCCAGGTGGAGGCGCCCCCACCCCTAGGGTTCCAACCCTAGGCGCAGGAAGGGGGCCAAGGGGGGCGCACCAGCCCACCAGGGGCTGGTTCCCCTACCACTCCAGCCCATGGGGCCCTCCGGGATAGGTGGCCCCACCCGGTGGACCCCCGGGACCCTTCCGGTGGTCCCGGTACAATACCGGTAACCCCCGAAACTTTCCCGATGGCCGAAACCCGACTTCCTATATATAATTCTTTACCTCCGGACCATTCCGGAACTCCTCGTGACATCCGGGATCTCATCCGGGACTCCGAACAACTTTCATGTTACTGCATACTAATATCTCTACAACCCTAGCGTCACCAAACCTTAAGTGTGTAGACCCTACGGGTTCGGGAGACACGCAGACATGACCGAGACAACTCTCCGGTCAATAACCAACAGCGGGATCTGGATACCCGTGTTGGCTCCCACATGCTCCTCGATGATCTCATCGGATGAACCACGATGTCGAGGATTCAAGCAACCCCGTATACAATTCCCTTTGTCAATCGGTACGTTACTTGCCCGAGATTTGATCATCGGTATCCCAATACCTTGTTCAATCTCGTTACCGGCAAGTCACTTTACTCGTACCGTAATGCATGATCCCGTGACCAAACACTTGGTCACATTGATCTCATTATGATGATGCATTACCGAGTGGGCCCAAAGATACCTCTCCGTCATACGGAGTGACAAATCCTAGTCTCGATCCGTGCCAACCCAACAAACACTTTCGGGGATACCTGTAGTGTACCTTTATAGTCACCCAGTTACGTTGTGACGTTTGGTACACCCAAAGCACTCCTACGATATCCGGGAGTTACACGATCTCATGGTCTAAGGAAAAGATACTTGACATTGGAAAAGCTCTAGCAAACGAACTACACGATCTTGTGCTATGCTTAGGATTGGGTCTTGTCCATCACATCATTCTCCTAATGATGTGATCCTGTTATCAATGACATCCAATGTCCATAGTCAGGAAACCATGACTATCAGTTGATCAACGAGCTAGTCAACTAGAGGCTTACTAGGGACATGTTGTGGTCTATGTATTCACACATCGATTACGATTTCCAGATAACACAATTATAGCATGAATAACAGATAATTATCATGAACAAGGAAATATAATAATAATCATTTATTATTGCCTCTAGGTCATATTTCCAACAGTCTCCCACTTGCACTAGAGTTAATAATCTAGTTACATTGTGATGAATCAAACACCCATAGAGTTCTGGTGTTGATCATGTTTTGCTCGGGGAAGAGGTTTAGTCAACGGATCTGCGACATTCAGATCCGTATGTACTTTGCAAATATCTATGTCTCCATCTTGAACATTTTCACGAATGGAGTTGAAACAACGCTTGATGTGCCTGGTCTTCTTGTGAAACCTGGGCTCCTTGGCAAGGGCAATAGCTCCAGTGTTGTCACAGAAGAGAGTGATCGGCCCCGACGCATTGGGTATGACTCCTAGGTCGGTGATGAACTCCTTCATCCATATTGCTTCATGCGCTGCCTCCGAGGCTGCCATGTACTCTGCTTCACATGTAGATCCCGCCACGACGCTCTGCTTGCAACTGCACCAGCTTACTACCTCACCATTCAACATATACACGTATCCGGTTTGTGACTTAAAGTCATCCTGATCTGTGTCGAAGCTAGCGTCGACGTAACCCTTTACGACAAGCTCTTCGTCACCTCCATAAACGATAAACATATCCTTAGTCCTCTTCAGGTACTTCAGGATATTCTTGACCGCTGTCCAGTGTTCCTTGCTGGGATTACTTTGGTACTTGCCTACCAAACTTACGGCAAGGCTTACATCAGGTCTGGTACACAGCATGGCATACATAATAGACCCTATGGCTGAGGCATAGGGGATGACACTCATCTCTTCTATATCTTCTGTCGTGGTCGGGCATTGAGCCGAGCTCAATCTCACACCTTGCAATATAGGCAAGAACCCTTTCTTGGACTGATCCATATTGAACTTCTTCAATATCTTATCAAGGTATGTGCTTTGTGAAAGACCTATGAGGCGTCTCGATCTACCCCTATAGATCTTGATGCCTAATATGTAAGCAGCTTCTCCAAGGTCCTTCATTGAAAAACACTTGTTCAAGTAGGCCTTAATGATGTCTAAAATTCTATATCATTTCCCATCAAAAGTATGTCATCTACATATAATATGAGAAATGCTACAGATCTCCCACTCACTTTCTTGTAAACGCAGACTTCTCCATAAGTCTGCATAAACCCAAATGCTTTGATCATCTCATCAAAGCGAATGTTCCAACTCCGAGATGCTTGCACCAGCCCATAAATGGATCGCTGGAGCTTGCATACCTTGTTAGCATTCTCGGGATCGACAAAACCTTCCGGCTGCATCATATACAGTTCTTCCTTAAGATAGCCGTTAAGGAATGCCGTTTTGACGTCCATTTGCCATATCTCATAATCATAGTATGCGTCAATTGCTAACATGATTCAGACGGACTTCAGCTTCACTACAGGAGAGAAAGTCCCATCATAGTCAACCCCTTGAACTTGTCGATAACCCTTAGCAACAAGTCGAGCTTTATAGATGGTAACATTACCATCCGCGTCCGTCTTCTTCTTAAAGATCCATTTGTTTTCTATTGCTCACCGATCATCGGGCAAGTCTGTCAAAGTCCATACTTTGTTTTCATACATGGATCCTATCTCGTATTGCATGGCTTCAAGCCATTTGTTGGAATCTGGGCCCGCCATCGCTTCTTCATAGTTCGAAGGTTCACCGTTGTCTAACAACATGATTTCCAGGACAGGGTTGCCATACCACCCTGGTGTGGAACGTGTCCTTGTAGACCTACGAAGTTCAGAAGCAACTTGATCTGAAGTACCTTGATCATCATCATTAATTTCCTCTCTAGTCGGTGTAGGCACCACATGAACATTTTCCTGAGCTGCACTACTTTCCGGTTCAAGAGGTAGTACTTCATCGAGTTCTACTTTCCTCCCACTTACTCCTTTTGAGAGAAACTCTTTCTCCAGAAAGGATCCGTTCTTGGCAACAAAGATCTTGCCTTCAGATCTAAGGTAGAAGGTATACCCAATGGTTTCCTTAGGGTATCCTATGAAGACACATTTTTCTGACTTGGATTCGAGCTTTTTAGGTTGAAGTTTCTTGACATAAGCATCGCATCCCCAAACTTTTAGAAACGACAACTTAGGTTTCTTCCCAAACCATAATTCATACGGTGTCGTCTCAACGGATTTAGACGGTGCCCTATTTAAAGTGAATGTAGTTGTCTCTAGAGCGTATCCCCAAAATGATAGCGGTAAATCGGTAAGAGACATCATAGATCGCACCACATCCAATAGAGTGCGATTATGACGTTCGGACACACCGTTACGCTGAGGTGTTCCAGGCGGCGTGAGTTGTGAAACGATTCCACATTTCCTTAAGTGCGTACCAAATTAGTGACTTAAATATTCTCCTCCACGATCTGATCGTAAGAACTTTATTTTCTGATCACGTTGATTCTCTACCTCATTCTAAAATTCCTTAAACTTTTCAAAGGTCTCAGACTTGTGTTTCATCAAGTAGACATACCCATATCTACTTAAGTCATCAGTGAGAGTGAGAACATAACGATATCCTCCGCGAGCCTCAACGCTCATTGGACCGCACACATCAGTATGTATGATTTCCAATAAGTTGGTTGCTCGCTCCTTTGTTCCGGAGAACGGAGTCTTGGTCATTTTGCCCATGAGGTATGGTTCGCATGTGTCAAATGATTCATAATCGAGAGACTCTAAAAGTCCATCAGCATGGAGCTTCTTCATGCACTTGACACCAATGTGACCAAGGCGGCAGTGCCACAAGTATGTGGGACTATCGTTATCAACTTTACATATTTTGGTATTCACACTATGAATATGTGTAACATTACGTTCGAGATTTATTAAGAATAAACCATTGACCATCGGGGCATGACCATAAAACATATCTCTCATATAAATAGAACAACCATTATTCTCGGATTTAAATGAGTAGCCATCTCGCATCAAACGAGATCCAGATACAATGTTCATGCTCAAAGCTGGCACTAAATAACAATTATTGAGGTTTAAAACTAATCCCGTAGGTAAATGTAGAGGTAGTGTGCCGACGGCGATCACATCGACCTTGGAACCATTCCCGACGCGCATCGTCACCTCGTCCTTCGCCAGTCTCCGCTTATTCCGCAGCTCCTGTTTTGAGTTACAAATATGAGCAACGGCACCGGTATCAAATACCCAGAAGTTACTACGAGTACTGGTAAGGTACACATCAATGACATGTATATCACATATACCTTTGGTGTTGTCGGCCTTCTTGTCTGCTAAGTATTTGGGACAGTTCCGCTTCCAGTGACCCTTCCCTTTGCAATAAAAGCACTCAGTCTCAGGCTTGGGTCCATTCTTTGACTTCTTCCCGGCAACTGGCTTACCGAGCGCGGCAACTTCCTTGTCGTCCTTCTTGAAGTTCTTCTTACCCTTGCCCTTCTTGAACTTAGTGGTTTTATTGACCATCAACACTTGATGTTCCTTTTTGATTTCTACCTCTGCTGACTTCAGCATTGAAAATACTTCAGGAATAGTTTTCACCATCCCCTGCATATTGTAGTTCATCACAAAGCTCTTGTAGCTTGGTGGGAGCGACTGAAGGATTCTGTCAATGACCGCCTCGTCCGGGAGGTTAATGTCCAACTGGGACAAGCGGTTGTGCAACCCAGACAGTTTGAGTATGTGCTCACTGACAGAACTATTTTCCCCCATCTTACAACTATAGAACTTGTCGGAGACTTCATATCTCTCGATCCGGGCATGAGCTTGGAAAACCATTTTCAGCTCCTCGGTCATCTCATATGCTCCGTGTTGCTCAAAACGCTTTTGGAGCCTCGGTTCTAAGCTATAAAGCATGCCGCACTGAACGAGGGAGTAATCATCAGCACGTGACTGCCAAGCGTTCATAACGTCTTGGTTCTCTGGGATGGGTGCTTCACCTAGCGGTCCTTCTAGGACATATGCTTTCTTGGCAGCTATGAGGATGATCCTCAGGTTCCGGACCCAGTCCGTATAGTTGCTGCCATCATCTTTCAGCTTGGTTTTCTCTAGGAACGCGTTGAAGTTCATGTTGACATGAGCGTTGGCCATTTGATCTACAAGACATTTTGCAAAGATTTTTAGACTAAGTTCATGATAATTAAGTTCATCTAATCAAATTATTTAATGAACTCCCACTCAGATTAGACATCCCTCTAGTCATCTAAGTGTTACATGATCCGAGTCGACTAGGCCGTGTCTGATCATCACGTGAGACGGACTAGTCATCATTAGTGAACATCTCCATGTTGATCGTATCTTCCATACGACTCATGTTCGACCTTTCGGTCTCTTGTGTTCCGAGGCCATGTATGTGCATGCTAGGCTCGTCAAGTTAACCTAAGTGTTTTGCATGTGTAAATCTGTCTTACACCCATTGTATGTGGATGTTGGAATCTATCACACCCGATCATCACGTGGTGCTTCGAAACAACGAACTTTCGCAACGGCGCACAGTTAGGGGGAACACTTTCTTGAAATTATTATGAGGGATCATCTTATTTACTACCGTCGTTCTAAGTAAACAAGATGCAAAAACATGATAAACATCACATGCAATCAAATAGTGACATGATATGGCCAATATCATATAGCTCCTTTGATCTCCATCTTCGGGGCTCCATGATCATCTTCGTCACCGGCATGACACCATAATCTCCATCATCATGATCTCCATCATCGTGTCTCCATGAAGTTGCTCGCCAACTATTACTTCTACTACTATGGCTAACGGTTTAGCAATAAAGTAAAGTAATTACATGGCATTAAATCATTGACACGCAGGTCATACAATAATTAAGACAACTCCTATGGCTCCTGTCGGTTGTCATGCTCATCGACATGCAAGTCGTGATTCCTATTACAAGAACATGATCTCATACATCACATATATATCATTCATCACAACTTTTGGCCATATCACATCACAAGCATATGCTGCAAAAACAAGTTAGACGTCCGCTAATTGTTGTTGCATGTTTTACGTGGCTGCAATAGGGTTCTAGCAAGAACGTTTTCTTACCTACGTGAAAGCCACAACGTGATTTGCCAAATTCTATTTACCCTTCATAAGGACCCTTTTCATCGAATTCGCTCCAACTAAAGTGGGAGAGACAGACACCCGCTAGCCACTTTGTAACTAGTGCATGTCAGTCGGTGGAACCTGTCTCACGTAAGCGTACGTGTAAGGTCGGTCCGGGCCGCTTCATCCCACGATACCGCTGAAGCAAAATAAGACTAGTAGTGGCAAGAATGTTGACAACATCTACGCCCACAACAAATTTGTGTTCTACTCGTGCAAAGAGAACTACGCATAGACCTAGCTCATGATGCCACTGTTGGAGAACGTTGCAGAAAATAATTTTTTTTCTACGTTTCACCAAGATCAATCTATGAGTTCATCTAGCAACGAGAGAGAGGAGTGCATCTACATACCCTTGTAGATCGCGAGCGGAAGCGTTCAAGAGAACGGGGTTGAGGGAGTCGTACTCATCGTGATCCAAATCACCGATGATCCTAGTGCTGAACGGACATCACCTCCGCGTTCAACACACGTATGGTTGGGTAAGACATCTCCTCCTTCTTGATCCAGCAAGGGGGAAGGAGTGGTTGATGGAGATCCAGCAACACGATGACGTGGTGGTGGATGCAACAGTGATCTCGGCAGGGCTTCGCCAAGCTTCTGCGAGAGGGAGAGGTGTAGCAGAGGGAGAGGGAGGCGCCAAGAGCATGGGTGCGGCTGCCCTTCCTCCCTCCTCTTTATATAGGGCCCCTAGGGGGGGGGGCCTAGGAGATGCAATCTCCAAGGGAGGGGGGCAGGGGGGAAACTTGCCCCCCAAGCCAGGTGGAGGCGCCCCCACCCCTAGGGTTCCAACCCTAGGCGCAGGGGGGGGCAAGGGGGGGGGGGCGCACCAGCCCGCCAGGGGCTGGTTCCCCTCCCACTCCAGCCCATGGGGCCCTCTGGGATAGGTGGCCCCACCCGGTGGACCCCCGGGACCCTTCCGGTGGTCCCGGTACAATACCGGTAACCCCCGAAACTTTCTCGATGGCCGAAACTTGACTTTCTATATATAATTCTTTACCTTCGGACCATTCCGAAACTCCTCATGACGTCCGGGATCTCATACGGGACTCCGAACAACTTTCGGGTTACTACAGACTAATATCTCTACAACCCTAGCGTCACCGAACCTTAAGTGTGTAGACCCTACGGGTTCGGGAGACACGCAGACATGACCGAGACAACTCTCCGGTCAATAACCAACAACGGGATCTGGATACCCATGTTGGCTCCCACATGCTCCTCGATGATCTCATCGGATGAACCACGATGTCGAGGATTCAAGCAACCCCGTATACAATTCCTTTTGTCAATCGGTACGTTACTTGCCCGAGATTCGATCATCGGTATCCCAATACCTCGTTCAATCTCATTACCGGCAAGTCACTTTACTCGTACCGTAATGCATGATCCCATGACCAAACACTTGGTCACATTGAGCTCATTATGATGATGCATTACCGAGTGGGCCCAAAGATACCTCTCCGTCATACGGAGTGACAAATCACAGTCTCGATCCGTGTCAACCCAACAGACACTTTCGGGGATACCTGTAGTGTACCTTTATAGTCACCCAGTTACGTTGTGACGTTTGGTACACCCAAAGCACTCCTACGATATCCGGGAGTTACACGATCTCATGGTCTAAGGAAAAGATACTTGACATTGGAAAAGCTCTAGCAAACGAACTACACGATCTTGTGCTATACTTAGGATTGGGTCTTGTCCATCACATCATTCTCCTAATGATTTGATCCCGTTATCAATGACATCCAATGTCCATAGTCAGGAAACCATGACTATCAGTTGATCAACGAGCTAGTCAACTAGAGGCTTACTAGGGACATGTTGTGGTCTATATATTCACACATGTATTACGATTTCCGGATAACACAATTATAGCATGAATAACAAATAATTATCATGAACAAGGAAATATAATAATAATCATTTATTATTGCCTCTAGGGCATATTTCCAACAACTAGATGGATCTTTCTTGCAATGGGACAAGTGCTTAGCTTTGGGTTCAATCTTGCGGTATCCTTTCCCAGTGACAGCAGGGGCAGCAAGGCATGTATTGTATTATTGCCATCAAGGATAAAAAGACGGGGTTTATATATATTGCTTGAGTTTATCCCTCTACATCATGTCATCTTGCCTAATGCGTTACTCTGTTCTTATGAACTTAATATTCTAGATGCATGCTGGATAGCGATCGATGTGTGGAGCAATAGTAGTAGATGCAGAATCGTTTCGATTTACTTGTCACGGACGTGATGCCTATATACATGATCATGCCTATATATTCTCATAACTATGCATTTTTTATCAATTGCTCAACAGTAATTTGTTCACCCACCGTAATACTTATGCTATCTTGAGAGAAGCCACTAGTGAAACCTATGGCCCCCCGGTCTATTTTCCATCATATAAGTTTCCGATCTATTTTATTTTGCAACTTTTTTTCCAATCTATATTATAAAAATACCAAAAATATTTATCTTATTATTATCTCTATCAGATCTCATTTTTGCAAGTGGCCGTGAAGAGATTGACAACCCCTTTATCGTGTTGGTTGCGAGGTTCTTATTTGTTTGTGTAGGTACGAGGGATTTGCGTGTAGCCTCTTACTGGATTGATACCTTGGTTCTCAAAACTGAGGGAAATACTTACGCTGTTTTGCTGCATCACCCTTTCCTCTTCAAGGGAAAACCAACGCAGTGCTCAAGAGGTAGCAGGCGGCGGCGACAAGTGTGGCATGGCGGTTGTTGAAGTTTTAATCTGCAAAAATTACGGGAAGGACTATCTTTCCGTATACTTGTGGGATTGTGGAGGCGCTTTTACGGGATCCCATATTTTTTGGAGGGGGGAGGGGTACATGATCTGTTGGAGAGATGTCTTTGCTTCAACTTCCCGTAAACGATAGTTATTTGTGGTTTTATGAAAGGGAAAGTTTTGTTTTTGCCACTCTAGATTTTGCCAATTTCCTTATGCTACTGTAAATTTTGTTATTTCACATTTGCCACTCTTTGTTTTTGACAATTATCGCAATTGCCTTCTGTGGCAAAAGAAAAATAATTTTATTTTATTTTTGCCACTCTTAGCTTTTGACAATTATCAAAATTGCCAGTCTGAAAATGTTGCTTTTGCCACAGGAATGACAATTGTGATAATTGTCAAAAACTAAGAGTGGCAAAAGTGAAATGACAAAATATAGAGTGGCATAAGAAAAATTGACAAAAAACAAAATTTCCCCTATTATGAAAATTGTTGGACATCTTCTTGAGAGGGATTTTGTGAAGTGATGGCAACAAGCTGACCTCCATTGTTGCCGCGAGAAAAGCAACCACCTTGAGTCGTTGTTGCCCGCGACCTGGAGGATCTATCAAACGGTGGAGCGCAGACATCTTCGACAACGAATATCTTTGCTCATAATCCTTCTCGACATGACAACCACCCGCGCCGATGCTAGGGAGTTTTGTGGCTGTGTGAAAAGCATGAGTTGTTGTTTTGCACTTCTTGTTTCCTCCCCTATCCCTAGACCGCTAGGACAAACTTTCCCCTCCAGGATTCACCAGCGAGCTCATGGATTCACCTCGATCTCCTCTCCGCCTGCCGTTCAGGTGGCGAGTGATGGGGAAGGGAATCCTAGTCTTTCGTTTCTGTTAGTAGTTTATGTTAGGTTTTTATTCCTCACAGGTGCGGCGCTCGGGTGGATGACGATGCTTCTTCTTCGACATTGTATTCTGAGCTTCAACCCCCCTTGAGTTCGTCCATTTGGACGTAGTCGATGGAGTTGCCGTCTCCTTGGGGCGGTAAGGTAAGAGTTTCTCGTCCTGTGGCGAGATTTGGTGTCAGATGTTTTAGATTTATGCAAGGGTTCGGCGGCAACTACTGCGACTCCAGGACGCTAGTCCTTAGGGGCACATGCACGAAGAATCCCCGGCTGTCATCGACAAGGTCAAGTCGCCTCCGCTAAAGGAGCAGCGACAACGACACATCAACGGCTCGTTCTGACGGCTGTAGTGGTCCTTCAATGGTCTCGAGATCTCCATGTATTTTTTATTACGTTTGAGGTACTTTGTACTTTGAGTGCACTTTATAACAAATTTGATTTTTTTTCACAAAGAAAATGATAGAGGAGAGGAAACGTTACCTTCAAATCACATGTACCTAGCTTAGTTATTTTTTTTTGCGAGGAAAAAAAGAGTCTATTCCATATTAACACAGCTACAATCCTGAGGCGAGAGATCCTCAATACATGGTGGTCCTCGATGCAGCCACACAGTCGTGGTACACTCATAGCCTAGCCTAACTTAATGATAAGCTGTTTTTCTTTTCTTTTTGCGGGAAAATGATAAGCTGATTTTGATGTCAAAAAAATAATGATAAGCTGATTTCACGAATCAATAGCATAGCCAATGCTTAATGACACGATGATTCCCCGAATTAATATCTAGATTACATTTTTTTTCCGTGCACTGGTCTTCATCCTCCATAAAATCCCACACGCAGTCGCTTTCTCACGTCCCGTTCAATCCAACAATCTCCCGAAAAGCCCACTGCACTGTACCTTAGCTTTCTTGTTTCAGTTCCTGCCATATATGCTTGGAAAGCCATGGCCCTACTGCCCAACTTTGAAACCTTTACACACGCAAATTTGTAGTTCCAATTACAGGTAAGATTCCAAAGCTGCAGACAAATTCGCAGTACATAATACTCCGCTATTTAGTACTTCCTATGTAAAGAAATATAAGAGCGTTTAGAACACTAAACGCTCTTATATTTCTTTACGGAGGGAGTATATTTTGTCTGTGCTAAAACACATATTTTGTGCCACTCCATTACGTGTGTGCAACGGCAAATCTTCAAGGGAAGAAAAGAGAAAATGAGTGACGCCACGGCATCCCCCTATTTTCTCTCGCCGCGGGCGCAGTCAAACCCCCCGCCGCTGAACCGCAAGCCGCACCCGGAAACGGACCCAGAAGCGCCAACGCCCCACCGGTCATGCACACGCGCGTCCAAACGGCTCCCGCCGCTTCGTACGCGCGAAGGCCCCCATCCATCGCTACGCGTCCCCCGCCATACCGTTGCTTGCGTTACCCGGCGACACACGCACACCCAGTTACTGCTCCTCTACTCCCTCCCTGTCCGCCTGCCCCTGCCTCCCTCCCTCCGCGTGTAGGCTCTCTCCGCTGGCAGAGTAGACGGTAGAGTAGAGCGAGCGCCCTTCAATTCTCCCCTTCTCCCCAACCCAGCGCCCCAGCCGGGCAATGCCGTACAAACCCTAGCCCCCCGCCCCGCTGATCCCCGCGCGCGGCCATGGGAAACTGCTGCCGCTCGCCGGCCGCCGCCGCGCGGGAGGACGTCAAGTCCTCGCACTTCCCCGCCTCCGCCGCCGCCGCCGCCAAGAAGAATAAGCCGCACCAGCCCCGGAGCGGCGCCGCGGGGACTGGCGGGCAGAAGCGGCTGGCCGTGCTGGGCGAGGAGGGTTGCGACTTCATCGGCGGGATCGACGACAAGTACCTGCTGGACAGGGAGCTGGGGCGCGGCGAGTTCGGGGTCACGTACCTCTGCGTCGACCGGGACACCAAGGAGCAGCTCGCCTGCAAGTCCATCTCCAAGCGCAAGCTGCGCACCCCCGTCGACGTGGAGGACGTGCGCCGGGAGGTGGCCATCATGCGCCACCTGCCGCGGAGCCACAGCATCGTGGCGCTGCGGGAGGCGTGCGAGGACGAGGGCGCCGTGCACCTCGTCATGGAGCTCTGCGAGGGCGGCGAGCTCTTCGACCGCATCGTCGCCAGGGGACACTACACGGAGCGCGCCGCCGCCAACGTCACCCGCACCATCGTCGAGGTCGTGCAACTCTGCCACCGCCACGGCGTCATCCACCGGGACCTCAAGCCCGAGAACTTCCTCTTCGCAAACAAGAAGGAGAACTCGCCGCTCAAGGCCATCGATTTCGGCCTCTCCATTTTCTTCAAGCCCGGTAAGCCAAGCCCCCCTGGACTGGAATCTTAGATCCGTTTCCCAATTTGGGAGAATCTGCATTTCTGGATGAATAAAAAAACAAAACATGGCGGGATTTATGGGTTTAATGGACTCTCTTAGTCTTAGGTGGAGTGCTGGCAATGGACATCCCAGTAGATGAATGCCGTTGCTTGGTTGGTGTCTCTTTCATTCAGAACTTAGGATTATCGGAAGGAATTTGGGTAGGCCAGCGAATGCGACTGTAGCTAGTATTTTGAAGGCAAGATTCTGGAGTATCCAACCAAGTGGATAATGTATATGCATCACCTTTACTCCGCTATTTGGATTGATATGGCATTAGTTCAATGTCAACCCTCTATGCTGTTGATTTAGCCTCGATTATTTGGTTTGCTGAACATCGTGTTGTGGGATCTGTGTTTGGTGCTTTAGGTCCAAGATCTAGGACGTCTCTAGTGTCAGCCTACTACTTCTAGGAATCGGAAGAAGCAAGTGGTGGAACGTCAGTTGTTGCTAAATTTAGTCATTTTGCACCGAATACATTCAGTTCTTCAGTGTGAGATGAGTACTTTAGGATAAATTATATAACACTGAAATTATTACGATTTAGGAGGGGATGCTGGATGTATCTACCATACTGACAGGGTCTGGGTCTTAGAGCATGGCTTAATGGACGAGAGGGGATTTAGGACAAGGGGATGGATCGTGTGTCTTCCATTTTACTTAATTTTGGAGTTACAGTTCCGTCCTTTATGTAGAGAATGCGTGGCAACCAAATCCTATGAGATAATGCAAGGAACCAACTCATACCAAATCTTATAAATAAGAAAAGTAATCATAGTCTAGGAAGTACTATTCACGTGAGCAGTTCGTCCTGACAGTGACAATTAAAAACCAGTAGTGATCATAGCTTATCAAGTATGCTTACTGGTTGGGACTTGGGGTGTAGATAAGTAAGATAAAACCATAAAATAAAGTGCGAACAATAGGAAAATGGTCTCCGGCCCGATGCGCTCCCACACCGTCTCATCATACGTCGTGCTGCCATGTGCTACGGGCGTTGATGTGCTTTGCTGACGTCGAATGGACCACTGGGTGGTTTGCGCGCTCTGTTCGTCGTGCCATAGTCTGCTCCTAAAATGCAACCTTGTAGCGTTGCTAGCAATGTTGTTGATTTACAGCGATTGCACACTGCCTTTTTGTACAGAAAGTGATCTATTTTCATCTGAATCTTTCGTTATGTGTTACTTTTTGCAGGTGAAAAGTTTTCAGAAATTGTTGGAAGCCCTTATTACATGGCTCCCGAAGTATTGAAGAGAAACTATGGACCGGAAATAGACATATGGAGTGCCGGGGTTATCTTATATATTTTACTATGTGGAGTTCCTCCGTTTTGGGCCGGTACTACCTTAACTCAAACCTTCTCCGTCATTGGCTTTATGCCTTTATGTTTACTCTTCATGAAAGCTTACATGAAAATATTGCAGAGACCGAACAAGGGGTAGCACAAGCTATTCTTCGTGGAAATATCGATTTTAAGCGGGAACCCTGGCCTAATGTATCGGAAAATGCTAAAGATTTAGTTCGACGTATGTTGGAACCAGATCCAAAGCTCAGGTTAACTGCAAAGCAGGTTCTTGGTATGTACATGGCACACTGTTATGCTTCTTGCCTACTTCCCTCCAGACACTATTCAGTTCAGTGGTCAGTAATTGCCACTGTAAAACTCCACATTTTTCATTTCTGTTCCTTTCAGAAATATAGCATCATGTCAGAATCTACCCATAGAAATTTATGTCAGTGCCACTAGTCTCGTCTGGAATTATGGCCATGCAGTTACTTTCTGTTTAATTAGGAAAATATCACAGTTCTGTTTGTTCCTTTTATGGTTTTGCCACTGCTGTTGCATTTTAGCATTTACCGTCCGTTTTAGCCGTTAATGCAATGTGGAATGACCGAAATAGCACAGCCCATGTGCATTAATTAGCTTCCCGATTTGATGATCATGGTGGCTCTGAAGTAACTGTGAAGTTTCAAGTTTTTTCATGTACTTCATCTATAACTCTGGACTAATTGAATTTCAAGTTGTCATGTACTACATGTGTAAATCTGATGTGAAGTACTTGAATTTCGAGTTACTTCATAAATACGGGCTTGTTTGCCATACAGACTTGGTAAACAACCCTGAAGTCTGTGTGTTAATTTTATCTGTCCATCTGAAGCACACATTTGTGCCTATGTCTTCTAGGCATAGCCGGTCCCAAGCCCGGGTAAAGGAGGAGGGTTGTGATAGGCTTGGCGAGCCAACGTAGAAACTAGCCAGTCCCATGGGTATGAAACCCATTTGAGCGAGAGTAGTACTAGGATGGGTGACCTCCTGGGAAGTCCTCGTGAAAGGGTTTCATATCTAAGGGTTGTGATAGGCTTGGCGAGCCAACGTAAAAACTAGCCAGTTCTTTGGGTATGAAACCTATTTGGGCGAGAGTAGTACTAGGATGGATGACCTCCTGGGAAGTCCTCGTGAAAGGGTTTCATATCTAGCCTACCCCAACTTGTGTGGGACAAAAGGCTTAGTAAGTAAGTAAGTAAGTATCTGAAGCACACATTACAATATTTTTTTGTATCAGATAGTTTTCTCCGTCGCAGAATCTATAAGCATAAACTTGAACCGAAGGGTACCTTAAATTCTCCATCTGACAAACTTGTGCTTAATCAGCTCTGTTGTTTCAGAATTCAGAGTTTTGAGATCAGACACTTTACCACCTAAGCGTACATGTTAAACAAAACATAAACCAATTTCAGTCATCCGGATGCGCATTATTACAGCTTGGGCAAGTTCATATTCTTTTCGAGTGTGGAAAGGCTTCTTAAGCATCTTGTCTTTTTTGCAAATATTTCTGAATTCTTATTCATCTGTTTTCCCCTGGTTTGTTATATGTCTGTGTAAGTAATTTCGTGACATCAACTTTTATTTCACAGAGCACCATTGGCTTCAAAATGCTAAGAAAGCTCCAAATGTTCCTCTTGGAGATATTGTCAAGTCAAGGCTTAAGCAATTTTCGAGAATGAATAGATTCAAAAGAAGAGCTCTAAGAGTATGCACCTAGCTCATTTAACCTTTCCATCCTGGTCTGCTTCAACTATTTTGCAAGTCGTTGCCATGGTAATTTACTTGTCGTGTGACATATATGGTGTATAATTTTTTACCAGGTCATCGCTGATCATTTGTCTGCTGAGGAAGTCGAGGACATAAAGGAGATGTTCAAGGCAATGGATACTGATAATGATGGCATTGTCTCTTGTGAAGAATTGAAGAGTGGGATAGCAAAATTTGGCTCTCACCTTGCGGAATCAGAAGTGCAGATGCTTATTGAAGCTGTAAGTATTGCAAAGAGTTTAACCTTTATTCTCTGTTCTTTATTTAAAACATGAGGCAAGACATGTATCTATTTTTCGAGAACATCAATTGGTGGCTAACAAACCACATATTTGATGGAGCCCAAACTATCAGCACGGCAAAACTACGCTTTTATGGAGTTCTCTTGAGATATAGGTGTCGCCGGGTTTTCGCCCCATAGCAGGTGTCTCGTAGGCGAGTTCCTGTGGTGGGTTTCCCGGTGATGCGTTGAACTCGCTTTCCCCTTTCCCGCTTCCTTCTAGTTTCTGCTCTGGGACTATGTATTTCCGTTATTCAGTTAATGGAAAGGGGTTATGCCCAGTTCAAAAAACAAAAATGATAGGTATGCCAAAAAATGCGGTCACCTGGCCCACTGGACATTCAATTCTGTGCCAAAATTCATCTCAAATATGGTGAACGGTTCATCTGCAACGAAATGTGTGTCTACTAAACTTTTAAGTGTTCGAAATAAACAGCCATGTGGTTTTGTGATAGTTTTGGTTAAACTATGTGTAGCTCCAAAAGATTTGATATCAAAGAACCACGTAGCAAAGGCAATATCATCTATAAGCCCCAGATGTCCTTGCCCTCTTATAAGTCTTTGCTAAACCATTTGTTAAAATGAAAGCCAGATGATTTGGTTAAACCATTTGTTAGCTGTGGGATCATTTAACATTCCACGGATCATCACGGAATCTCACTGGAATGTTAAATGATCCCACAGCTAACAAATGTTCAAATCACTACGATGACTGTTTTAGTTTTGCATCCATTGGTAGGCCATTTATATATTGGTCCCTCTTATATTCCATAGTAGGGTAAATAAATGTGGTCGTATTAATTCAATTAGATCAGCAGTTTAAAAAAACAAGTTAAAATTAAGATAGGAGGGCTCAAACCTGTGACCTCAACAGCTGTTTCTTAGTGCTTTTCAATGATGGTACACAACCTTTCTCATCAAATGTGCTGTTTGGGCTGTCCATTTCCTTCTGCCAGTTGCTTTTTAGATGCTATTCCATTGTTTAACATGTCAAACTTTGTATCTGGTGGTGATTTGGTGCAACTATTTGACTTAGCCCCTTAGTTGCTCATGTATTTTACATTCAGTGTACAGCTTGATGTGTTTGACATTTCTTGCCAGACTAGAAATGAAAATTCCCAATGGATATTTATTCTAGCTCGCCACTTGGCCTAGGTTCATGTGACTCATTCCCTTCTAGCTGACAAAAGATAGAGAAGCTAGTATTGAGTACTCATTCCATTTAGCAACCATAATGGTTTTGGTTTGCATCATTTGCATCAGACGTAAAGTAACTATTTTAGTTTGTATCATCTGCATACTTACGTGTAGCGGCCTTGTCCAGTTATTGACAGTGTGTCGACTCACTTTCTCATCCTGCTTGAAATAACTTATTGCCTCTCTGTTTGATGTTTGCCTGGTAATTTTACCTTGCATCATTATATACTCTCCTAGCAGTCTATCATTAGACAATTTTTTTTTACCATGAGACATGTGATTTGTTGAGGTCTCTTGGGTGGATTGAGATTGTCAATTTATTTGTCCATTGTATCATGTGAGGGGTTATGTTTGTTTGAGTTGATGGTTGCAATTAGCAGCAGTATAACTATTTGGCACTGGGAGGGCAGTAGATAAAGCTGGTATAAAATCTCGGATTTACTCGCATTAGTTCGTATGGTATACTCGGCACGTTTTATTGACCACCTATGGTTGGCAAACAGGTGGATACAAACGGTAAAGGAGTACTAGATTATGCCGAATTTCTAGCTGTCTCTCTTCATCTGCAAAGGATGGCAAATGACGAGCACCTTCGGCGGGCCTTCTTATTGTTCGACAAGGATGGCAATGGTTACATCGAGCCGGACGAGCTTCGAGAGGCTCTGAAGGATGACGGAGCAGCTGATAGCATGGAAGTTGTGAAAGACATACTGCAAGAAGTTGACACCGATAAGGTGGTGATTCTTTTGTACCATCTCTTAAAGCCATTGCCTTGTTTCTGATTGACTAAAAAGATCATCTCTTTTTCTTGGCATCTGTAGGATGGCAAAATTAGCTACGACGAATTCGTGGCGATGATGAAGACGGGCACAGACTGGAGAAAGGCATCACGGCACTACTCGAGAGGCAGATTCAACAGCCTTAGCATGAAGCTTGTGAAGGACGGGTCCGTCAAATTGGGCGTGGAGTAAAAATCTGGTGTTTATCTGTGCATGTAGTTAGGCATTTGGGCCCCACTAAGCAGCAGCTCCTTTAGTTTTTGTCATGGTCGTTTTGCGTGGAAATTTAGATAGGTGGACCCCCCCCCCCCCCCCCTGATTGGCTTACATGTGTAATTAGTTCTCCTGGATCAGTGGCAGTCGCACGCACGCGCCGACCCAGCGATGTACCAAGAGCAGTGCGCCTGCTTTCTGAACCACTGATGTTAAGTGTTGTACAATGTTTTCCGTACACAAATACAGTTTCTAGATTCAGCGTAAATGTGTCTGAAATAAGATGTTGTGCTGGCTGAGTATCTCGTCGGTGCTGATAGGGATATGGTAGGCATGCGTTCATAGGGTTAAGTGTATGTGTGTGTATGTGAGCATCCGTGATTTGTATTGTGTTAAAAAGAAGGTGCTACCGTGTTCTTGGAAAAAAGAGAAGCTAAGGTGCTACCGAAAGAGACGAGACAACGTGCACCTAGTACACAAGGTACAAATAATAGCAGATGCCGTTCCATTTTCACCCAAGTTGTTCTGACCCGATCGATGCTTTCGTAACCCATAAGCAGGGGACCGATGCCATGCCGCAGGAGTTAAAAACCGCGTGCGAAGTAGGGTCTCTCAATGCTGCTGGATCATCATTCATCAGAACCCAGAAGTTGAGCATCAGCAGCGGAGCATCATAATAGATAGGGTGGGGGTACTTGCAGCAGGATGAAGAGTGATGCAGTTGAATTCGGGGGACAAGATCAAGCCGGGAGGCTCACGGCTCTATTATGTTAAGAGCATCTTCAACAGCCGCACAAAAAATTCACGCCCAATAAACGTTATAGTGCGCCATCATAGCACTTTTAAAGCGCCGGGACCAACTTTGCTTTAGCAGGTGCCCAAAAACGCGCACCCAAAAAACAGACAGTGCAAATTGTGAAGCGCGCGTAATCCGGCGCCCTAAATATGCTGCGCCATTGCGTTTTTCAGCGCGCACCCAAAAACTTTTAGCGCTACAGCTTCTGCTGGAGCTGACCGGCGTCCTAAAAAACAAACTTTTAGCGCGCGGAGCTCTTTTTAGGCGCCTGTTGGAGATGATCTAAGCGTTTTTAGTAAGCGCATGCATCCGGAGGTCAAAAACACAACAGCAACAGCAAACAAAATGCATATATCCCAACCGGCTCTGTGACTGTCGCCCCTCTGTCTCTCTCTCTCTCCCCCCGCCGCCGCCGGAATAATAAATCAGTGCACGCCTTGGCGGCGGCGGCGGCCCCGCTTTCCGCCTCGGCATCATATAAAATCCATCGTCTTTTGGTTTGGCGATGGCAACCCCCGGATCGACGGGACCTGTCGCGTGGTGCCGCCGTGGGCAGCTACGTGGAGCGTCTGCGCGGCACACACACTTGACACTTGGTCGTCGAAAAAGCGGCTGGAGATAGACAGATAGACCACATAGATAGATATCCGAGCCGAGCTAGGTGGCCAGATCCACGGACCCTGGCCGCCCTAGAAATAGAGTAGTGTCGGAGTAGAGTGAGCCACGTAAACGATCAGGTCGGGGTCACTGTCGCTCCGGGTTTGTTCCACCAGCTGCATTGTGCCTCAAGAGCGGCGATCTGCTGGCTGGATCGATGCGATTGCGATCTCGCGTGCGCGCGTGGCCGATAGCGAGGTGAAAGATACGGAGTACAGTAGCAGCAGAGAATTCGGGACGATGGCGCGCCGCTAAATCGCCGGCGGGGCAAAGCGCCGCGTCGCGTCGGCAGCGCGTCTCCTTCTGTTCGCACCAACGGACGGACGGCTGGTGGTGCCCCGCGCGCGTTTGCGGCGCTGCCGCTGCGCGCACGGTGCCTCTGTCCGGGCGTATGTGCCGCATCCACGTGCGTGAAATGTGACGCGAAGGAAGATCGTGCGGTGCCCACCTGCTCCCGCTCGCTCGCTCGCGGCTGCGGGAGAGCGACGCGGCTGCCCATTGCGGCTGTGCGGCGGGGATACAGTGGCACGTACAGCGCTGCGGCGATGATGATGCCCCCCTGCCGACAGTTGGAGAGCGCGGGTCTCGTCGTGTTATGGCTGCCTGCGTGGCGGCATGTCAGGGCCGCCGGCATAATTAATCTCCCTAAATACATATTAGTGCGCGTGCGCTCGCAGCGCTCCTCGAGCGGCCGGCGTCACACCATGCGATGGCGTGGGATCGTGCGGTCGCGCGTGGCCAGGTATTTTTTTGTCCATTTTCGGGCGCGCTGCATCTCCCGCACACCTGGTCCGGTTGTGCCGAGGCGGCGGCGCGCACCCCCGGGCCCGCCATGTCATTGACTGCGTAGAGTACGTTTGTTAGTGAGCGTAGACAAAGTAGTGGGCGGTGGACAGTTTCGAATTTCGTGCCACTTCCTCCGTCCCCCATCCACCACCCGTCACCGCTCCATTTCCCTCTCCCCTCCCCTTCCCTCCTGATTTGCTGATCATTGCCGGGTTCGCCACTGGATCTCGCCGTCGACGCCGTTGAAAGGTGCGCAGGAGGCGCAGGCGCAGCAGGGGGAGGCACCGCTGCTCGTCGTCGGCTGAGGTACGCTCGCTGCTCAACTGCTCGCTCCTTCTCCCCGCATGCCGTACCGATCTCGCCGCGTGCCGTACAGATGGAGGCCGCGGCCGTAATGCTCTTGCCGCACCCCGTAGTGCTCCCGTCGCGCTCGTTGTAGGCGAGGCCACGCCCATAGCGCTCTCGCCGCGCCCATAGCGGGGGAAGTGGTGCTCGTACTGCTCCCGCCGCACTCGTAGCCGCAGAGGCCGCGACCGCAGCGCCTCGCCGCCTCTGTAGCGGGGTAGGTCGCGCCCTCTAGACTTGCTTGTCGTGTTTGGGCCGCGCGCCGTTGTGCTGTCGCGGCGCCCGTAGCTGCAGAGGTCACGGCCGCTGCTCTCTCGCCCTGTCTGTAGCCGGGGAGGCCGCACCCGCTAGACTCGCTCCATAGTGCCTGTAGCGGGGGAGGCCGCGCCCGCTGGACTCGCTCCGCAGTGCCTGTAGCGGGGAGGCCTAGCCGATAGCAGATCTAGTGTCTGTGTCCCTTTTGCACAAGTGAATCGAAACCCTAGGTACCGTTGCATTTTAGTCGGTACTTTAGTTGGTAGATATTTCACCATGCAATTGAATCCGTTTGATTTTTTATTTTTTTCATGCCCAGTTGCACAAAGATTTGTTTGCAGTTGGCAACTGCACTATAGTAGTTGCACAGGGAATGTTTTCATTACTCAGTTGCACAACGAGTATCTTGTAGTTGGCAGTTGCACAAATAGTAGTTGCACAACGAGTTTGTGCTTAAACTTGACATTTGTCCAGATACCCAATTGGCAGTTCCAGCTGCATCAGTTGCACACATCAGCTGCATCAGTTGCACACATCAGTTGCCATAAACACATTTTTAGCAGTTATAGGTACAATAGTTGCACACATTCAGGTATCTATGTTCTGCAGGTTTTATACTTGGCATTGAACCAGTTCCCAGCTGGCAGATCTAGATTCAATAGTCGCACACAGCTGGGATATGTGTTCTTGAATTTTTCACTTGGCATTACCATATCTGAGTTGGCAGAACCAGGGTCAATGTTTGGCAAAACCAGGATCCAGTTGGCACGGGATTTTTTGAAATATCTTAGTGGTGGGATGCTGTTTTTTTATGCATTTGTTTAACAAGTTTTGTTAGTGCTTTGAGCTACATTTTTTGTGTGTGTGCAATTAGAATGATTTTGTCGGGACCTGTTTTTCTTCCAATGACAATGGTCGAAGAGGGAGATGCCGGTGGAAGTGGAGAAGAGGTTGTTTTCTATGAGCTCAGAAGGGAGCAAATATGATCGAATATATGTGCTTGTTTTCTTTCCCTTTTTCCTTTTCTGTTTTTGATTTTTGGTTTTTGTTTCTTTTGAGCCATGCAGAGGATTGCATCAAAGTGTATACGGCGGAACAGGAAAAGGCCCGCTCAGCGGGTGCTCGTACCGACCCCGATGATGGTAATGAAGTAGCCCATGAAGTAGGGGTAAGTTTTGAATACGCAATGAGCAATTTTGAGTTTATGTAAAAGAAATTCAATATTTTTATTTTTTTCTTTGTTTTTTTCATGATTTTTTAACACGAGGCCTCATTTTGGTTATTTTGTAGGTGGAGGATGCTACTGCATCCCGTGCTGCAAAGCGAGTCAGAACAAAAAGAAAAGGCAAGTCATCTGATGGGGGTGTCCCAACCTCTGCAGAAGCTGATGAGGTACCTTTTTTTGTACATTTTTATTTTTCAGTTGCAGAGTATGTTGGTACTAGTTGGCACATGTGCTGTTCAGTGTTGCATATGAAAAGCATACACTTGGCTGTTGTGTTTAACCAGTATTTTTTTGCCTTACATTTTTTGTGGTGCAAATTTGAAAGTGCTGTATACTACCATGTCAAATATGAAAAGCGTTGTTTAGTGTTTTTAGTCTTTGTTTTATGATAGATTTTGGAATCTCCTTACCTACCTTCTCAAATTTGAAAGTTGGCACCAATTGAGCACACAACTGCACCAAATCATAATACATTTTTGGACAGGTTTTTTAATTTGAGAGTGTTTACATGTCAGTTGCACAATAAGGTATAGTAGTTGGACAACAATCAACCTGTGGTTGCACAATAATCGACTATGTAATCAGTTGCAGACGTATGTACACTAGTTGCACAATTTGTCTGTATTCATTTCCCTTTTTTTGTCTCAGGTGGGTGAAGTTGGAGTTGAAGGGAACGAAGGAAACGTTCCTCGGTGGCGTTCACAAGCTGGAAGGATTAGGGCATCCCCAGGGAGGTTTGTGAAGGTGAACAATGATTTGGCACCTGTTCAGAGATCTTTCTTATATGAGAAGATGTTAGGAGGTTTGGTAAACCTAGCAGACACACTGCCTTTAGACTTGATGAAGTTCCTAGTCCAGTCATACGACCCAGCCAGTTCAGCTTTGGTATTCCCAGGCAGGGGAACTATTCCAGTAGATGCTGCTAGTGTGCATAGGAACTTTGGTTTACCAAACAGAGGGCCGCGGCTGAAATACATTGTTGAAAAGGAGTCTGTTAAGGCTTTCAATGAGATGTTCAACCACACCGGGCCACCCAAACACCCCACGGTTACCGAATTCACCAAGACAATGAAAGCTATGAAGGGTACAACTGATAACAAGTTCCTCACTGGGTAGCTTGCAGTTGCTTTCAGCACCTTTTTAGCTCCTAAAACAAGTCTCTCTCTGAGCCCACGTTGCTACAACGTTGTGCTAGAACCCGATGTTCTGTTGAAGAGCAATGTGAGCTTATTTGTTGCTGACCACATAAATGAAGCATTCCGCAACATGGGTGAGGACAAGCAAACAGTCTGTTGCTGCCTGTATCATTTGATGGTGAGCTCTAATTAATTGTATTCTGTTAGACATACCTTTTCTAGATGTTTTTTGTGCCTTTTATCACCAATGTTCTTATATGTTTTATTTCCCTTTTTTTGTTTGTCTCTTGGGGATGGTGCATGTATAGATTCTCTACATTGACGCACTTGAGGTTGATGTGCGAATAAGCCACTGCGAAGTTCGATCCAATGCCTATGATAAGAATCTAATCAACAAGATAATGAAAAAGTACTTGATGCCCGGTGTCTTTGGGAAACTTCAAGTGAGTTGGAAATTCTGCTAAAAGTCTGTAATTGCATATGATTCTTTCGCATACCTATAAGTAGTTGCACAAGTCTATATTGATAGTTGGCACATAGACTAAATAGAGTTGCACACATGCTTGTTTCATATTTCCTCTTTACAGTACCACTTCCAGTTGTACTTTCCATAGTAATTTCAGTCAGTTTTTTTTTGCTTCTGAGGGCATGTGGTAGTTGCACAAGTCGATGTTGATAGTTGGCACACAGACTTTATGAACAGTTTGCACACATGCTTGTTTCATTTTTTCCCTTTAAAGTCCCACTTCTCATTTGTGACTTCACATAGTATTTTTAGTTACTTTTTTGCTTCTAGGGCATGTGGTAGTTGGCACACAGACTTGTGACAGTTGCACACATGCTTGTTTCATATTTTCCTTTAAGGTCCCACTTCTCATTTGTGACTTCACATAGTTTTTTCACTTACTTTTTGTGCTTCTAGGGCATGTGGTAGTTGCCCATATATTAAGTCTTTTTCCTTTTTAGATCCAGACAATATAGACTTGTTATTGTTGAAGTTATTGTTGTAAAATGATCCTTTCTTTCTGTGAACAGCTCAAGGAGCAGTATAGAAGCAAAGAGGATTCAACACTCTTCGGAGGATTACTGCAGGCAGAAGCGTTTGTGGCATCAAAGGTTCCAATGAGTTACAATCCCCATGTGAGTTATCCTTTTTGCTCACCCACACTTTTTTTATTAGAATAAAAATCATGATTTTTTGTTGGTTTTACTTTTTCCGTGCCCAATGCATGCATGAGTTGCACATAATTATTATCTCACCTTTTTTCTAATTGAAATCAAACATATGTTTTCACTTACACAGATTCCACAACTCCTAGCTACAAAATATGCTTCTTTTTTACTCCCTGCTAACTTACCCCTCTCCAGTTGCACACTTTTAGCATCTCAGTTGCACACTACTTTCATATACTTTCACCAAACTTAGGTTTGGAGTTGAGCAGATATATACTTTGATATACTTTCATTATCTCATTTTTTTCTGTTTTAAATTTTAATTTTTGTTTTTACTCTAATGTTATGCAGAAGAAGTTCAAGTTAGCAGGTATGGTTCATGATCTATATAAAGGAATATCAGACAATCTTGGCAACTTCATCGAAGGTTTTGCCAAGCTTGATGAAGAGGAACCAGATTTGTCTGCTCTCAAGGGCCCGTTAAGTGATCAAACAAAGGGTCAAAGCTCACACACTAGGCGACGGAAGCGTCAATCTACTGCCAAGCAATCAGAAGAGGCGGAGGGAAGTGAAGAAGAAGAATTTGTAGAGGAAAGTGAGTCAGAGGAAGAAGATGTTGACCCGGGAGTTGGCAATGATTCTGAAGAAGAAGAGGAGGATCAAGAGGGAAGGAATGATGAAGAACGTGATGATGACAGTGACAACGATGATGATGATGACAGTGAGGATGATGCTGACAACAATGAAGACAATGAAGAATCCGGTAATGATGAAGTGGAAGAGGAAGAGGAAAAAGATGGAACAGGCAAGGGGGAAGGTGAGGATGTCGAGAACGTTGACAGAGATGAGCAAGGAAAGGATGGGGGCAGTGATGACAGCGAGGAAACACATGACGATGACAGAGGGGCCTTTGATGGAGGTAGTGACAGTGGGAAGGATGATGATGATGATGGTATGGGTGGCGGTGACAGCAGTTCAAAGAGGGCAAACACTTCTGGAGATGGAGGAAATAGTAGCAGTAGAAACTCAATTGATGATAGTGTAACTCTACAGTTTTTCATCCAAAAGGACATGCGTCTGAAGGGTGAAGATCTGAAATCAGTTGGAACCGAAGCAGCTGTGCCAGAGGAAAGTTTCTCATTATTTGACTTGTGTAGATCAGAGCCAGCAATCCCCAACAAATTTGATATCCCTTTGCTGGAAACTCATGCAATCTTTGACATGAAAGAGAAGGATAATACCTTTGAAAAAATCATAAACGATGCAGTACAAAGCTCCGAGGAAGAAATGAAAGAGGCAGGAAAGGGTTTGGACTGGATTGGCTCAAAAACCATGATTGACAAGATATTGAAGAGAGGTCCTGTATTTGAAGATGCTTCATCAAGGTGGTAGCAAGAGGATGGCAGCATCCCCACCGCGCCCACCCACTGTCCCAAAGCGCAAGAAGCTCATGACACTTAGCAAGAACCTGGTGTTGGGTCAACTAAAAGATAAGATTCCTGGTATGGGAGAGAAAAATTCAAAGAACGAAAGAAAATCAAAGGGAAAGGAAGTTGTCAGTGTCAAAACCGGCGGATCTCGGGTAGGGGGTCCCGAACTGTGCGTCTAAGGCTAATGGTAATAGGAGGCGGGGGACACGATGTTTACCCAGGTTCAGGCCCTCTCTATGGAGGTAATACCCTACTTCCTGCTTGATTGATCTTGATGATATGAGTATTACAAGAGTTGATCTACCACGAGATCGTAGAGGCTAACCCTAGAAGCTA
Source organism: Triticum aestivum (assembly GCF_018294505.1). Lineage (NCBI taxonomy): Eukaryota > Viridiplantae > Streptophyta > Magnoliopsida > Poales > Poaceae > Triticum > Triticum aestivum. The sequence goes on from NC_057801.1 coordinate 618,623,974, forward strand.
GCCTATGATTATGATTGTTCTTGTCCTATGGACTAAACCCTCCGATTTATATAGACACCGGAGGGGGCTAGGGTTACACAGAGTCGGTTACAGAGAAGGAAATCTACATATCCAAATCGCCAAGCTTGCCTTCCACGCAATGGAGAGTCCCATCCGGACACGGGACGAAGTCTTCTATCTTGTATCTTCATAGTCCAATAGTACAACTAAAGTATATAGTCCGCCTATCCGAGGACCCCTTAATCCAGGACTCCCTCAGTAGCCCCTGAACCAGGCTTCAATGACGAGCGAGTCCGGCGCGCAGATTGTCTTCGGCATTGCAAGGCGGGTTCCTTCTCCGAATACTGCAAAGTAGATCTGAAACACAAGAATCGTGTCCGGCTCTGCAAAACAAATTCCAAATACCACTGTAGAGAGTATAATATTTCATGAATTTAATCTGCCGACAGTTTCTTCATAGCGTGACATCACACTGCGGCTCGGTTATTATTCGAACCATTTTATCAGCCTGCCATGACATGTTTCGTGAGGCGGTTTTATTGACACGTATTATCAAAGCAGAGATCGTGTCCCCTTATCACGGGATTCTCATCAATACGGGCGTGGGTAACCCAACCGCGCCATTAGCACGATGCCTGGGGAATACGCGAGTTTTAGGGCATGTGAGGAGGCGCATCATCTGTCTTTATAAAGGGATAAGAACTTCCCTCTCTCACCCACGCCTTCTCCTTCCTCTACTCATCCATTCTCGAGCTCCAACACCCAAGCCTTCGCATTCTCCGCCCGCAAGAGCACTCCAAAAATGTCCAGATCCGGAGCTGGAGGCAAGTGGATGGCCTCCACTATCCGGGAGAAGGATATAAAGAAACTTTGGGAGGCCGGGTATCTGGCCAAGATGATTGGACACCGTCTCCCGATGGCGGGACAGATCGTCCATACCCCGGAACCCCATGAGAGGGCCGTATTCCTCCCTCACTTTGTCCACGGGTTGGGGTTTCCCCTCCACCCATTCATTCGCGGCATCATGTATTACTATGGGATCGATTTCCATGATCTATCCCCCAATTCTTTCCTCAACATCTCGACGTTCATCGTCGTGTGCGAGGCCTTCCTCCGCATCTCTCCACACTTCGGGTTGTGGCTGAAGATTTTCAATGTGAAGGCCAAGGTGGTGGGCGGCGAGCATGCCGAGTGTGGAGGCGCCATGGTGAGCAAGATGCCCAACGTCGCATGGCCATCAGGTACATTTCATGATTCTGCCAAAGGGTGGCAGCAACAATGGTTCTATGTCAATGAGCCACGCGGCGCCAAATGGGCCGCGGCTCCCGGATTCCGATCCGGAGCCCCGTTGCGGCTTACGTCCTGGCCCGAGAAGGGCCTAGACTGGTCTTCGTCAAACGAATTGGCAACGCTCTAGGCGCGTGTCAAGAGCATGGGAGACAAGAACATCAAACTTGTTGACGTAGTCCAAGTGATGTTGGTTCGTCGGATTCTCCCATGCCAACACAGGGCTTGCAATTTATGGGAATTTGACCCAGCCAAGCACCAGACCCTGACGGAGCTCTTCGGCACAACGCACGAAGATATCTGGAAGGTGCTCTTCAAGTCCGGCAAATCGTGGCCGGACTCGGCCGAGGACCGTGGGTACAAACTGTCCTGTCCCACAAGTTCGGTAAGTTTTCAGAATTAACAAAACGTACGCTTCAGCCACATATTTTAAAGAAAATGCTTAACATATTTTCCGACAATTCTCCCAGGGCTGGCCGAAGAAAGGCGGAGGGGATCTACTGTTCGGGCCCACTGCCAGAAGAGCAAGTCAGCCCACTTCTAATGAAGATGCTGGTCCCGGCGCCTTATAAGGTGCCTAAGAAGAAGGCCGAGAAGAAGGCCAAAGAGACCAGGGGCAGCCTTCGTTGCAGGGGTACTTCGGACAAAGTGTCCGAAGACTCGGAGGCCCGCTCTTCCTCTGATGAAGACGAGGAAAAGGAGGAAAGCCAATCCCCCCCCCCCCAGCGAGGGGGAGAAAGAAAAGGACGGCCTCCAAACGCTTGGAGGCCAAGTCGTCTAAGAGGGGGAAAGCCTCCTCCGTAGATGATTCCACCACCGCCATCGACAGTAGCCCGGAGTGGGATCCCAGGGTCCAGCCCCTGGTTAAATCGTGAGTACATAAAATCTGAATACATTAACATATCCGGACTCATTATCACACAATGTTAATGTATTGAGCCACGCAAATTGCAGCCCAGCCAGGTCCCGCGCCGAGCAGTCCTCGTCGGAGGATTCACTAGGTTCGGGCGCGAGGGATAGCGGAACTCCTCCGACGGCCACCTCCCCCAAACATGTAGACGACATCGAAGTGTTGTCCCAAATGGGCCCAGGCCAAGGAGGGGCTGGAAAGACCGTTCGAGCGGCGCCAAAGGATCAAACCCCGGCGGCCGGCCACATGGGGGAGGAGACCCCCATGAATACTGATGGCGGGGGTCTTCTTGAATTCGGCCCCCAGCCGGACACAACTCCGGAGACCATCACGGCTTCGGAGTCAGGCAGGAAACCTTCTTCAACAGAAGGGGGTGCGCCTGTTCCACCGGCGACCTCTGTACAGCCAGAGGTGTCGAATACTTTATCGACAGCGTTAAAGAACGCTTACATCATTGAAGAACACCGCGCCCTTATGGGTGCGGTGATTGAGAAGATTCAGTCTGCGGAAAGCAGGCTGATTGAAGCCTGCACCAGCCTTTTAACAGGATTTGAGGTAAGTGGCGAGGCTTGAAGAGTGTCATAGTATATATAGTAGCCCCTGATACACTGTTCGGTGTTCGAAAAGAAAAGCCGGATAGAGGACCGAATATATGCTCGCATGAGACTTACCATGCGACACCCTTATTTATTATTATGTTTTGTCTAAGCAGGTATCTTTATTGACTGCCACTTCTCATACTGCGGAAGTCTCTAGACTGAAGCAGCGTCTGGAACAGGCCGAAGAAGAGCTCGGCCAAGTGAAGAGGCAGTTAGAGGATAATCAAGGTATGTGAAACCTTGTTTTGTTTCAGTATCAGTCAATGATTGATTGTGACGAAAAAACATCATGATGTGTGCCAGGAGCAACGTCCGAAGTCGAGGCTCTTAAGAAGGCGGTGGCCGCAGCCGAAAAGAGGGCAGCCAAGGAGCAGGCCGATCGTGAAAAACACGAGGCCAGGGTCGCTAAAGTTCAACAAGAACTCCAGGAAGCTGTGAAGAGGTGCGAGACCTTGGAGTAGAGCTTGTTGGATAAAGAATCCGAACTCAGCAAGGCTCATCAAGCCGCACGCGATGCCCAGGATGAGTCCCAAGGCGCCCTCCAGGAAATCCAGGAGCCAGAAAGATCTCGGCGCGTAAGGCTTTTTTTATGCAAAGCAAGTATGTGAAGGAAAGATTCCTGTTGCTAACCCGAATTCGGGACTCTCCAGGGGCGTTTGCGGATTTGCCGCACAACATATCTGATGCCGCACAATTCTATCGAGCCGAAGAAGGGAGTTCCACGGAGAAACTATTCTGGTCGCAATAGCTTGCGCCAGAACATCCTGTGCCCTTTATCAATCAGCTGAAACAGCTGGTCGAGCTGCATAGGGCGGCCGAACTTGCCATAAAGGACTTAATTATTTGGCTATGGACCGCTGAAGCAATTCCTAGCAGCTACTTCGGGCCTGTGAAGCGGCTGGTTAGCGCCTGTCCTCGAATTGATGTGATCAAGCGGTCGGTCTGTATTGAAGGTGCCCGAATGGCTTTTGCCTGCGTTAAGGTGCACTCGCTAAAGATGGACGCTGTTAAGCTGATGAACGAAGGATCACCCGAAGGGAAGAAGCACCGCAAACCTGAATTGTACTACGAAGGTTTCTTGGAGGGATCACACCTTGTGGTGGAACATTGTGCCAAGGACATTATTTTCCCACGAATATATTCATGTTGTCCGGCGTTGTAATATGAAACAAGGATACTATGTAGTGCTTCTCTTTTAATAATTTTACCTCCTGTGCGGCCATTATTTATATTAATTCTGAGAGTTGGCCAGTCGTCGGCTTCTGCCCCCACGTAGGAAGTACGGGGGTGTTCGGGATAAATCCAAACACTCTTTACCCCAATTTTGGGTCCTTTAAGGAGGTGTTCGGTGCAATGAACCAGGCAATCGGACTATAAGGCTTTATCACCCTCACTTAGCCATAAGAATTTGACAAAATAAAGGTAGGCGCATCCCCTAGTGTTCGGAAGACCGGACTAGGGGCTCTATCAGCACCTGATCGGAGAAAACCGATCCATCGCACACTGCATTAGTTATCGCATAATGCGGAAGAAATCTTTATGGATTTTGAGACCTCTCGAACAGCTACCAGCTCTCGCCGCATCATGACAGTTAGTTTTCGGCTTTCTCTACCGAGGTGCTTGTCCGGAAGAATCGGGACACAATCGCAGTAGTTCTCCCTGTGATGCCTTAGCCGATATAGCGAAACGTAAGGTGGCAAAACACGGGAGCCGGGCAAACCCAACATTTGACCAAAGACATGATTCAGAGCTGATGCATATAATTCTATAAGTTCGGGGTGCCGAACAGCCATGAAGGTGTTCGGACTTGCCTGCCGTATTGTGGGTACAGTGAAGCCCCTGGCATATTAAAGCGTACCAAAGTGTACGGCTGCTACTTGACAAAGAATATCAAGAAAAAGAAACGGCAAGTGAATGCCATATGAAGCCACCGTTTTGTAATTGAATAATACGTCAAAGCGTATGAGTACAAGTAGTGCGATAAAAAGGGAATATGACTTCGAAACCTGCTGGGGCCAGGGCGGGAGCTGCATGCGGATCCGGATAATAGTAGGATGGTCGTTGAGGGAAATATCTAGGGATTCCCCTGCGCGTTCGAGCTGTCTCCCGCCGCGATGTGTCCGTCCCTTCATAGGTCCGATCGCCAGGTCGCCGGTGATGGCCTAGGAAAAAAGTGAACCTGAAAGAAAATACAAAAAATGTTTGTGTGTCCCCTAGCGATTGATTCGTATTGCGGGACACCACCTTGCTGCGCCTTCGTCTATTGCCGAAGTGGTTAGTTGAGCTCTTGACGAGCTGGGCTATCACGCCATGAGGTAGTTCAGACTCTTTTGACAATGTCCGGGAACTTGGCCGTCAAATTAATGCTTGATTGAAAGAGGCCGCTCTGTTCGTCTGCTGTTAGGGCAGTGATGTGCTCTTCGGTGCGGAGGGAGCATTCAGTGTTTCCATTGATTGTTATGACGCCATCTGGACCAGGCATCTTAAACTTAAGATAAGCATAATGTGGCACCGCATTGAATCGAACGAATGTGGTTCGTCCAAGCAGTGCATGATAACCACTACGGAAGGGGATGATGTCAAAGATTAACTCTTCGCTTCTGAAATTATCTGGGGATCCAAAGACCACTTCCAGTGTGATTGAGCCTGTACAACACGCCTCTACACCTGGTATGACACCTTTAAAGGTGGTTTAGTCGGTTTGATCCTTGAAGGATCTATGCCCATCTTGCGTACTGTATCCTGATAAAGCAGGTTCACGCTGCTGCCTCCATCCATGAGGACTCGAGTGAGGTGAAATCCATCGATTATTGAGTCAAGGAACAGTGCGGCTGAGCCACCTTGACGGGTATTGGTCGAATGATCCTTGCTATCAAAGGTGATCGAGCCGGACGACCATGGGTTGTACTTTGGGGCGACTGGTTCCATCGCGTAAACATCCCTGAGTACACGCCTCCGCTCCTGCTTGGGAATGTGGGTGGCTTATATCATATTAACCGTTTTGATTTGCGGAGGGAATGTAACGCCTCGGATCCGATGTGCCAGGTGTCTGCCAGTTATTCGCCGTCGTTGCCATGTCATTTGCTTGCGTGTTGAATTTCATCATGTCATCATGTGCATTTCATTTTGCATACGTGTTCGTCTCATGCATCCAAGCCTTTTCCCCGTTGTCCGTTTTGCAATCTGGCGCTCCTATGTCCTCCGGCGTCCCCCTCTTCTCTCTTTTCGTGAGTGGGTGTTAAACTTTCTTGGAATGGCCCGAGGCTTGCCAAGTGGCCTTGGTATACCACCGGTAGACCGCCTGTCAAGTTTCGTGCAATTTGGAGGTCGTTTGGTACTCCAACGGTTAACCAGGTAACCGTAAAGCCCCTTTCTCTTTGCAGCCCAACACCCCTTCCAAAGTGGCCCAAAACCCATCTACCTATAAAAACCGCTCCTCATTTGGACTCTCCTAGCTCCCTCTACCTATAAAAACGTCTTCCCCTTCCCATTTTCGGATCAATTCCCCCTGAAACCCTATTTTTCCCCTCCGCACCGCGCCGGACATGTCCGGACCGGTCCGGACACGTCCAGCCGCCGCCGCCTCAGCCAATCTGGTCGTGCCACGTGTCGCCGCCGCCTCCCTCCGCCGCGGGCCCGCCGAGCCCGAGGCCAGCCCGCTCGGCCCGTCCCGCCGCGGCCCGGACCCGCGCGCCCCGCCGCCGTTCGCCGCCGCCGCTCGGCCGGCACTCGCCTCCGCCAGAGCCTCCCCTCACCGGCGCCGCCGCCCGCGCCCGCCGGGAGCTCCTCCGCCGCCGGCGCGCCGCTCCTCGTCGGCCTCGCCATCCGCCGCCGGCGCGGCCCTGCAAGCTCGCCAGCGCCCCTTCTTCGCCCTGCCGCGCCGCCTCGGACCTCCCCGAGGTCCTCCGCGCCGGTGCGCCCCTCCTCCGGCGACCGCACCTCCCTCCGGCCTCCTCCGCGCCCCGTGCCGCTCGCCGGAGTTCACCTCGCCGGAGCTCCGGACGGATCCGAGGGAGTGGACGAGATCCACCACTCCCTCGAACTAAACGGCGCCTCGTCCTGGATCCCCTCATCCCGGAACGTCCTCGTCCATGTTTTTCGCGGGGTATAATTCCACTAAGTCCCAGATTGTTGTAATTTTCATGCCCTGTTCATCATGCCGTATCTCTGCATCCGTAGCTCCGTTTCATGCGTGTAATACGTCAAATTGTTCACCTCAATGAGTACATCATTTCATTCCATTGCAACATATTCATTTGAGGTCATCTTGATGCCTGAATCATCGTGGTAAGAGTGCTTCATAATGTTTTCTGCTGTCTGTTAACAGAACGAGCTCTTTTGTCATTTTTGCCATGATTGATGTGTGCATCCTATGGGGTTGATGTCTTCATGTGTTTTGAACTATGCCATGTCTTCTCTACAGTGGTGTATGCCATGTATTTGTGTGATCAATGTGATGACTAGAACAAGCATGAAAACTAGGCATCATGATGTTGCTGTTTTAGTCCCTGTTCTGCTGTTATTTTGATGCCATGTAAACTTGATGCTACAGAGAGATCCATGCATATTTTGAGATACTTCAGTAAGGGTGTTTTGAACATGTGGTTATGGTCTATCCATTAATGCCCTTGGTTGCAATTATGGAGTAGTCTAGCATGTCCTTTTCGTGCTCTACTTTTGCTTCAAAATGTTTCCTGGCAGATTGTTTACGTGTTATTCAATTTGGCCAAGCTTGTTGTAGTTGATCCTTGCATGCTATGGACTTGTTCTTGCCTTGGTTTGTTACACAAACATGTCTTCTTGATGATGCTATGCTTATCTTGTCATGCAATGACTTGTGGTGAGTGAATCGAGCTTGTTAAGTAGTGTTCATGATGTTGCTGTTTTGCTAGGCTGAATCTGTTATTTCGCGATGCTATGTAAACCTGCTTCTACAAATGATTCTATGCATAATCTGGAGATGTTCTATAAACATGTTTTGATCTACATGTCATCCTCTAACCATTCATGCCCCTGGTTGTATTTATAGGTTGCTGTAGCTTGTTCATATCTTGCTCCAAAGTTGCTTCATAATGTTGCTGTCAGCCTGTTTACATTAAGTTCAGTTGTTACCGTGGTTGTTCCTAGTGTTTCATGCACCCTATGACCTTGATATTGCCATGCTTAACTTCACAAACATGCCTTATTATTGTTGGTTGCCTTGCCATGCCATGTAATGCTTTGTGGTGAGTGGTACAAGCTCATCTACATGCCTTCATAATTATGTTCCTGCCATGTTTGAATCTGTATTATAACTTGCTATGTTTACGTGGGTGCCATCATATTTTCTGATCCTTTTTGGCTTATGGTAAGTAAAGGACTTTTGATCTATGCAATTAGTAGATTCATGCCATGCCTTTGTTTGCCATGATAAGTTCCTGTAACATGTTGTTTGATAGCTCTAAACATTGCATCATGATGTTATTTTCTGCAAAGTCTGAAATCTAACATATAAAGCCTGCTAGAGTACCCGCGATTCTAGCGGCATCGCTCGCGCGCGACATCGTGGTCCACCCGATCGAGCTGCTACAGTTGTTTTTTGGCTGCTGGCGGCTGGTCAGCCGTCCGCTTTTTTTCACTTTCATTCCTGATTCTGGAGAGGATGGCAGGTGGGGCTCGATAGACGTGGGGCCGCGGAGTCAATGTGACTTTACTTCATCTTTTGGTACGTGAAGTCTGCATCGCGTGCTCGCCAATCGTGATCTGGGTAAAAGCAAACCCTATCCCACGAGCCAATCCCGCAGCAGCCTCCCCGCTTCCTCCGCACCTCGCCCCGTGAGCCTCGCTCCCCTCCGCCGCCTCCTCTCCTTCACTTTTCTCTCTGGCGGTGCCAGCAAAGGAGATGCACATGGGCGATGGATCCGTGCCAGAGAAGAGCAGCGGGGACTGCGCTCCGGTAGCGATGGGGTGCAGCCGCAGGGAAGACCGTGCCGCCGCCCTTTCCTTCCTCCATCCCCGCCCCTGCCACGAGCCCCTTCTCTTCCCCTTCCATACTGGCCTCTGCCGCTCTCCTCGTTGGGCATCGCTCCAGGTTGCGGAGGACGGTTTGCAGCCTGTGCAGTTGAGGTGAGGAACAGAGGTGGGGAAGGAGCAGCGATGGGGAAGAGGTTGTGTGCGTTGTGGGAAGCAGCTTGTTGAAGAGCGCTGACTGGCCAGGGGATAAGAGCAGGAGGTAAAAACCCTAGATGCCATCCTCTCATCCGGGCTGCATCCCCATGTTTCCCGTTGCCCTTTCTCCTCCCCATTGCTCTGCTTATTCCCCTGATTTTTCTTTTCCATTTCCCCCCTTGGTTTGACTAGGCGGTTTATAGGGTGATCCAATTTTTATTTGCAGGCGCTAATCTTGCTGCAAGTTGTTGGTTGGGTCTCTTTCTCCCTAGGGAAGGCATAGTAGACCTCGGGGCAATCAAGGATCTTGCGGTGGCTATAGTGATGCCCCCGTCATCTCATCCCTCTTTCTATGTGCTTCTCTCCATGGACAACATCGCCATGGCCAGATCGATGGTTAAAGCCGTAGGTGAAATATATTTCTCTCTTTATTACTCATTTGTGACAAGCACACTCTTCCTTGATTCGATTTTCTTCAGGATGTGATTATTTACTGTTTTTCTCTTGATGCATCATTTTCCCTTGATTAAGTTTAGAAGATGGCACTTGTTGCCGGCGGGATCTCGAGGAACATGTGACCTCCATGCGTTCGCTGCCAGACGGTATGGCAGGGAGGGGTAGCTTCTACAGCGGTGTTTCTTGGGGAACCCTGGGCAGCCGACATTCAGGTCTCCTACTAAATATCCTCCTCGCCGCCACGGGTGCACGCCATGTCTTCCACCCTGACCTGTAAGTTGCGTCCCACCCATCCCCATCTCTCTCTCTCTCTCTCTCTCTCTCTCTCTTATTTATGTTGTCTGATTGAATGATTATGGTGATCTCATGATTGTGGAAGATTTCTTGCTCTTCTGGGCTTGTGGAAGTGTGGCTGCTTATGGAGGTTGATTGATTTGGTTGGTTCCATAGGATCCCAACCCGAGGAGAGTGATGGTTTGGAGATGGCTAGGTATTATGTGATAGATTCAGACATCTTATTTGTTGGATGTGTATTTATTTTTAAATAGGAAATATGTTCTTGTTTGATTGCTCTACAAGATCTCAAATAGTCAGCTACCATCATTCGTAAATCAAAGGAAGGATTACCGCACTTGCTGTTATGATATGTGCTAATAATGAATTGAAAACATGAAAATTGTAACCTGAAGGTTTGAGCGTTGTCACCTGACCTTTTCTGTTTATAATGAACACCAGGGTATAAATCTTCAAGTACCTTTCTTGTTTAATCTTGTGGTCGATTAGCTTGCAGCCCTTGGTAGCACTAAGGCTTCACTGGCATCATTTACAACCCTATTGGCTCTCTTTGCAGGGGCCTGTGGGGCTTCAACCAGACTGGCAGCAACCCGGGAAGGGCCCAACAGGCGCGTCCAGGCAGGACAGGCTTGGGGAGATGGCGGACACCCGAATTTCTCCGATCGATCCATGTTCTGGACAGGGCCATGGAAACGCAGGCGAGGGGCGTAGGCAAGCGACCCTCTGCAGCCACGCGTTGACAGTTAGAAGGCGTATCACTCCTCCCACCTTTGCTTTTGCTAATATGTGCTAGGTCCACTAATTTAGCTCATTAACTTGCTTCACTGTTGTGTAGATGCAAAACTTGTTTTTCCTTTTGCTAAATTTGTCACTATTTTTCATTTCTGCTCATTATGATCTAACCAAAGCGACTCGATGGATTTGAGGCTCTCGTGCATGTCTGGTTTGGACATGCCCTTATTTTTTACCAAATCACTAAACTAAACTGTATAATTAAAATAGACCCCCTCCTTTCCAACACCTTGTATATTATTAGAGCGGGCAACAACATGTTATCATATTTGGTTTCTTGTGAGCAGCACTTCAGTTTAGATTGCCATGTACTCTTTGGTATATAGCATTTTTGCTCACACCTATTGCCTATTTCGCATATAAAGATGGTTTTCTTTGGAGAGGAATTAGATAAGGCCCATATAGTCGAGAAGCAAGGGCAAGGATCATAGGGAAAATAAAGGTACAATGCTCCCAATATATTTTACCTTTTCGGCGAAGTTTTGGTGCTTGCGCAAGAAAATAACACCATCATTATACCTACTACTCATTTTTTATTCAGGAAATTAGCCATAAGTAGGAAAAGCCAACTAATTGTAATTTCTCTATTGCAGAGGTGAAATTACTACTACTTTTCGAAAGCTTTTTTTGATGCATGTTCCCCTTTCTTAATCTTCTATTTGTTCAAATGTACATACCTGTGCTTATAATCATTATTACACTTGGTTCTACTGCAAGAGCATACTTTATCTTTCCATTTCCATCAATCCATCTTGATGTGTGATCGGGTCATTGTGTGATGCTGTTAGCTATTGATATGGTGTCTACTTACGTCTGTTCATAAGTACACCCTTTGTCTATTGTTCGTTTGAGACATATAGCCAGCACAAGAAAAATCTGTTGATGAGTCCTTAGCTAGCTTTTGATATTTTAGTCCTTTGGCCTTGTTCACACAGAGCTCCAGAATAAGGGAACTAGAAATAACCGATTCTTGTCCCCAAAAAACAGCTAGGTTTTCATAGACCTTCATTATTATATGCTTTTGCTTTTGCTGCATTCGTTCTTTCAGGTTGTTTCATTATTTTTCCATGTTAGCTTTAGGATGCCCAATGTATTTCAGTTCATATGTACGTGTATTGTGTATGGTTTATTTGTCCTATCTGCCGGTGTCTGAGCATGACAAGCAGCAAAGAGGGAGGGGGGATTTTTCAAATACAAAGCAAAATGTGCACAAAATAGATGTGGCTCACAATGTCATAGCATAGACTGGAACAAAATATACATTGTATATACTCCCTCCGGCCCAAAATTCTTGTCTTAGGTTTGTCTAGATACGGGTGTATCTAATACTAAAATGTGACTTGATACATCCATATTTAGACAAATCTAAGACAAGAATTTTGGGACTGGGGGAATATATCATTACTACTATTATCCAGTGCTCATGATTCATGTTCACATAGATACTGTACATGGTAACAACAACATACCTGATATTGTGGATAATGACTACTCCAGTGCCACAACTTTAGAATACATAAGACTGGTCAAAAGTGCTCCATTGCCTCAACTGTAGAATACACCGGACTGGCCAAAAGTTGTCCATAGCCACAACTGTAGAATACATGTCACAGTTTGACCTTCATACTCTCAATTTGAAGCTTCAGATCATCCTGTTGAGCCAAAAAATATCATAAATTGCACATTCATTTGGGTAAACATGTATGCTTTCATGTAGTGATATTTTGCTTTGGTAGTGTGCATCGTATGATGCTGAGGCCTAGAGATGAACCCTTCCATCATCTTAAAAGAAAAAAAACTTGTACCCAATAGAATGAAATGTTTTTCCCTAGGGTGAAACGGCTACCTGGTCATGAGAATGCCCAAGGTCTGTTGCAGTTTCTGAAACTGCTGCCTGTAGATCAGAGATATCTCGGAAGCTATCCCCTGGAAGCTCCTATAAACTGAATCCCCACTGCTGCTGCTACTGATGTGATTGATTGTGAATTTGTCTTCAGGGTTGTATCAACATGGTAAGAGATCTCGCTGCCAGCACTGCCTGAAGGGCTAGCTTCAGGATTGACCTGTTTATATTTACGAGTGTGTGATCACGTTGCGATGGCAGAGATGACTGGCGGAATAATACAGCTGACGTTCCATTTCTGTCAGCCCACTCTGCTGTAGACAGAATAGTTAACACTCTAATACACTCTTTTTGTTTGTATTCAGTTGATAGGTGTAATCAACAATTTTCAGAAACCAAAATCAAATGCAGACTTGAGTATTACCTGAGGGCGCAGTGGAAAGGCTTCCGGAGCTAGGAGAAGAAATAGTTGAAGAAGATATGGTCTTGGCTGTTTCGCAGGCATCAGGTGTAGAGTGCACGAATGACAATTTGCCCTTTGAAATGACGTACGCCTTACAGAAGCTTGGAATGCATTTAGAGATTTTTGTTGAAGTCTTGCTTCCTTTGAGCTTCCTGCAAACAATCAACAATGGTAACCACATGATTAAGATTGCACTAGGCATTTCTTATCCTATGCTGCACTGGGTTTTATTTTTTATAAAAATTGTTCAGCCTAAATTTTCTGCAAATTTCCATATTGAACTTGGAACCAAGTAGTTGCAGTGCAACCTTCAGTGTTAGGCCAGTAGCTGGGGAATTAAATGAGAAGACAATGATAATCCTACCAAATGCTTTTCTCACTATGACTCTTTGGTATATAGCATTTTTTCCTACCTGTTGCCTATTTCGAATAGATAGATGGTTTGCTTTGGAAAGGGATTAGATAAGGCCTATGAGTCAAGTGTGACAAGCAAGCCATGCACTTCTATTTATTATTAAGCTCTAACTGAATTTGTGATAATGGTGTTTCAGAGATAATACAATCAATCCAATAGTTACTTTTGTTGTTCTTTTTGGATGGACTAATCTGAAGATGCTAGCTAGCTTGCACCATCATCATATAGTCTAGAAGGAAGGGCAAGGATTATAGTGAAAATAAAGGTACGATGATCCTAATATATTTTACTTTCTTGGTGAAGTTTTGGTGGTTGCACAAGAAAGTAACACACATCATTATACCTACTGCTCTCTTTTCAGGCAATTCGCCATACGGAGGAAATGCCTAGTAATCCATTTTTGTACTTCATTTCTTACTATTGACTGTGTGAACTGTTGTGGTAGGACTCAGGCTTTCAAAGTTATTTGGCATGTGGACATGTTTTTATTTTCGTCTGTACAGTTTTGTGTTCTTTTGGCTTCAGGTTGCTACTGCACAGAAAGTGCAGTGAGCTCAGGTGATGCATGAAAAAAACTGCAGACCTAGCATAGTTTTTGTATTTGGATTTTGTAACTAATTGTGTGATGCCCTTATGTTAAAATGATAATTTGTTCTCCAAGTAGGCCAACGATGGGTGCTAACAATGATACATACATATCAACAATTCTAAGGAAGTGCATATGTCAGATGCATAGCATATGTGTGACCCTGCGACTAGAGGAAATCCAGGAATATATGAACTCAAATCGACCATGATTTAATTGGAAAAATACTCTTCAGCATCTAAGCGATCACTCAAAAGTATTTTGTACAATATAACCAGCTTGATGATTGGAGCAGTCCCAGCAGCTAATTAGTCCTACTAATTAGTACTCCGGTGTTGAATCACTCAGCGAAGTATGCACACTGCCCTTCAAACTTGGCTATTAGCATAGTAGCAACGGGCTCACAAAAAGTTCTAAGTTAGTTTTTACCTTATCAGAAACGGCGGCCGCCGTGCTGCATGACCCTCCTGCGGCATCACGGGCGAAGCGGCGCTTCACCCAGCTGGTCGTATGCCCTGCAGTTCCCCACCTTCTCCCAGGGATCTGGTCGGTCCAGGAGGGGAACGGCCTTGGCCGGGGCTTGGGCGCGTCGGAGTTAGGCAGCGCTGGCCGCGGCTGCTCCCTCATGTCGCTGGCCATGACCACGCCCCCTCACAGCGGACCTCACCTTGTGGAATCATCTCTCATGGAGCTCAGTTCAGTGGAATAATGGCACATTGGAGCGTCTACCGCGGATAAGGCAAGGGAAAGCAATTCTTTAGTAAATGGACAATATAGGAAATGTGTTATTAAGTGGTGGGGTCCAAGAGGGCAGCTGTTTGCACATGTCATGCCACTTGTTGGTTTGTATGTTACGGCATCTTTCGTAAATTTGGTTCGTCATCTGTCCGCGGTAGGAACCAGTCCACATACACCGATGCTGGGAGCGGCCATCCAATACTATCATGTATATGTCGCAGGCAAAAGCAACTCTAACACGTCGATCCATTTTATCCGCACATGTTTGTTTGGGTCATTGCTGCAGACAAAAAGTCAGCCCAACGCGCCGACCCAAACCGACGTGCGTACGCATTTCGTCCATCTACTGACCCATCCCTGGCCCAAATTTGGGCCTCATTTGCGTCGGTGCGGACATGAAGCGGGCGCGCGTAACGCACACCTACTACTCCCCCTGGCCCGCCAGTCAGTGGCCATTCTCTTCCACCCCTATTGACAGCAAGCCCTAGCCTGTCCCACCCCATCGCCGCCCAGTTCCGGTGCCCCTGCTAGCAGTCCGTGCCCACACACATCCCCCGCATGCCGCTGCCTCCCACGTCGCCGCCGGGCCACCGTAGTTTCCCACCCCCACCCCGACATGAAGTCGCCACCGCGGCCTCGGCCGGCTCCTTCGTCTGAAACTATGATATATTTTATTTGGGTTGTGGAACTATGCTATATTTGTTTGCTTGTCAAACTATGCAAAATTTGTGTATATTTGTTGAAAAACGACGCCAAGCCGGTCACGCCGGCAAATATGGCTCGACGCTTGGGCACACTGCCGACCCAAATAAAAAACAGGGCGGCCGACCCAAACGAACAAAAGCGGACAAAGCGCGCGCCTGTTTGGGCCGTCGTGTTGGAGTTTCTCTAAAGGGCAATTTCAAATTCAAATAAAGTCCAATCCATAGCGCCCGCCGGATCACAACCAAAAAGAGGCAAATATGTTTAAAAATTTACATGCCCGATCACAAAAGATATCAGTCCGACAGTCCACGCAAGAAATTCTGCCCTGTTGGACCAGTAATCCGAGCCTCCACACTCACACTCAAGGTGCTGTGACATTGTACATGGCGACGTCTGGACGGCGGGCGACACCATCGGAGCTCCGCGACCCTTGTCGCGACCTTCACCATGTCCACGATAAGCATGCCCACCGCCATTGAAGCCATCAGCACGCCCCTCTATCGGCTTTTCGCTTGAGCTTCTCCCCCTTTGCGTCCTTCGCTTTGACGCGATGATTTTGCTGCATCGCCGAGATGATCTTCCAAGCGAGGGTGATGCTGGGATCCTCCTACACCTCTGCCACCTCCAACTCTGACATCCTCTCGTCCCGTTCCATGCGTCATCGGTGGGAGGGAGGAAGAGAGTGGGAGAAAAGGGCGGGAATTGGGTGGAGAGCGGCAAAAGAGAGTGGGGATTTTGTCATGGAAACAAGGTGGGCAGGTACAAAAACGCGGGCTCCGCCTTCCTTTTGGATGGGCCATGGGTGTAAGAGTCAGACGTGTCTGTGTCGGGAATCCCGTAAAACCCCCACATTTGGTTATGATTTACGGGGAAAACGTGGTCCGGACCGCTCAACGGACCGATACAAGATAGTGCTGGACAACACACCACGTCCGGACCGCGTGGTCCAAACATACGCGAGCGGTTTGAGGGTCCGCGTTGGAGATGCCCTTAGTTCTATGGCCCCTGCCTATATAACAGCAGTATGGCCGGACCTATTTTCTCCATAGGCTCACCCATTTGAGTGCATTAGATTGAACTTTTGGGACATTATCACCATTTTTGCTTTGCTCATAGTCAAGTTCTTATTTAGTTTAGAGGTTATGCTGCCACTAACGTATGTTCATCTTAGGTTAATAGATTTTGTAGCTGAATAAATGTGATATGGGAAATCCGGCATCCCAAAGGTTCTTCCCTATTGGTTTCAAGATTAATAATTTGGTCATTGTAATCTGTTTCTGGTTTATCGGTTTTGTCCTTTCATTCCCTCCTACACCGAAAAAAGAAAGGAAAATAATTGCCGACAATGGCGATTTAGACTTTTGCTTCTCTATAATTAGTTGGTCGATCAGTAGATGAACACGCAAGGCAAGAACCAACCAAACCCAACACACCAGACACGCGTGCATGGTGGCTTATCCGGTGGGAGACTACCGCTTGCTCCCGCTGAACCATTGTGTCCCACAACGCTTGCACCTGTCCACCCGTGAACGTTGTGTCCCACTGCCGCTTGCACCGTACCTGCCCACCCGTGAACTGCTGCTTGCACCCGTGAATGTTGTGGCTCACCCGAAAAATGCATATCTGAGCGCTCGCAGGTGCCAGCCATCTATTCCAAGGGGAGAAAAAAAACTCTACTCCCAAGGAGTTTTTCTTTTCTTTCTAAAGGGTCTATTATTCTCAGGTACTCTCTCCGCCCCATAATATAAAATACTTTTTGACATTACATCAGTGTTAAAAAACGTCTTACATTATGGGACGGAGGGAATAAGTTTTATTCACATAAACAAGTGTGACGACCGGTCAAAATCTTACCACTCAATTATTATTTTCAAAAATGATCCATATCTATTATCAGTGTTCATTGAAAATACAAAGCATATCAAACATATAAAAATTACATTGAGATTCCAAGACCATCTCGCATAGCCACTACTGTCGCGGACGCTAGCCAGGAAGTCTTCATGCATGTGCCCCTTGTTCAATACGTGGAGCCGCAATCGTCATTGTTGAACCCTTGCCTAGATCTGAAGCATCTGACATCAAATCCCGTCACATGACGAGAAACCCTAACCTTATCACCCCAAGGAGACGACAGGAATCTACGCTAGAGCTTCGTCGGCTATGTTCAAACGGACTGAAAGACAAACTCGAAGAAGTAGTGCCATTATCCACTCGAGTGTCGACCTGT
This sequence comes from Triticum aestivum, assembly GCF_018294505.1. Lineage (NCBI taxonomy): Eukaryota > Viridiplantae > Streptophyta > Magnoliopsida > Poales > Poaceae > Triticum > Triticum aestivum. The sequence continues at coordinate 618,641,439 of NC_057801.1, forward strand.
GAGGACTAAAAAACCTGACCTAAACTACTAACCGAATCGAAGGCATCGAGATTCCCATCCCCATCATCGATCGACGGAGCAGTAGAAAAGGGAAGGTGAATCCACGGGCTCGCCGGTGAAGTTTCGAGGAGAGAGTTTGCCCTAGCCACCTAAAGTTTACTCTCCCCGAACAGCAAGCGACCGAACGAAAACACATGTCCGAGCGCTCCCAACCATCCATTCCCAAGGAGTTTTTTTTCCTTTTTGAGGGTCTATTCTCTAAGAGTTTTTATTCACGTAAACAAGTGTGATGTGAGATAATTAAAAAAGATATTTATCTTTTCGACCTACATCGGACCTCCTATAGTTTTGAGCAACGTCTCGAAGCAACCAGAGATAGTTTCTGATAGACTTTGGTCAATGTATCCTGGCCAGCATGCTTCAATGGTTACTAAAACAACCACCTTTTGTTTCATATCAATGAGACCAAGATCTTTCCCCTTTCGAAGAACTCCGAGCAAGCTATATATAAACTTTAGTCTTCCCTTGCCGCTTCTATGGTGAAAATAGTATATGAGCTCACTACATATAGTATATAAGCTATTCTTTTGTGCATCGTTTCCAATCTTATGTGCTCACTGCACATAGTATATGAGCTATTCTTTTCAAGCAACAAATATATTAATGCATTCTCTCACAATAAGTAACTTACACATTGCCTTTGCGCCATTGGCGCAACGGGTCATCTAGTTGTTATAACTTGCAATCTTACCATGTGTGTTTGAGCATGTTCTAGTGATTTCTAGAGACAGCTCAGTGTTCATGTCTTGTTGTGCTTTACCTGTACATCATGCCCATGCCTTTTGTTATTATGTTGGGGTGCTGTAGCATGTTGTTTTGATGCTTGCAATATGCCTAGTTGTTGTTTTGGACAGATTGTTGCTATAACTTGTATAGTGTGTGTGTGTTGAAACGTTGCTCCGTTTTGAGTGTGCTCTATATTAAACTTGCTTGACTTTGCATGTAGTTTCATATTATCATGTTGCATCCATGTTTTGAGGTGTTTGCTTGATGTTTGGGTGCATTTTGCATCAATGCCATGTTTAACTTGTTTTGCTCATATCTTCTAGGCCGTAGCTCCGAACCAAATGAACTTTATATGTAACTTGACTAGAATCTCGTGTAGATCATCCTTGTGTATCTTAACTTGCTGTTTAACAACTTCAACTTAACGTTTGTTCAGATCTGGACCAACTTCGAAATATGCATATGAGGACTTACCGGAATTGTTATATGTTGTTCCCGGCCTCATTTAAACTTGCCTTGATGTGTTGCTCTTATTTGCATTATCTCTTGCCATGAGTAGCTTCATGTAGATTTGTCATGCAACATGCTTGTTGTGCATCATGCCTTGTTCATGTGTGGTGTGTTTACTATGTTGTGTGCTTCTTTTCGATAGTTCCTGTTTCGCTGCGATCGTGAGGATTCGTTCGTCTACGGTTGGTTCGGCTTCATCCGTTCGTCTTCTTCATGGATTCGTTCTTCTTCCTTGCGGGATTTCAGGCAAGATGACCGCTACCCTGGATCTCACTACTATCACTGCTATGCTAGTTGCTTCGTTCTATTGCTATGCTGCGTTACCTATCTGTTGCTCTTCAAGCCATCCCAAATCGCCATGAACCTCTAACCTTTGACACCTTTCCCATGCAAACCGTTGTTTGGCTATGTTACCGCTTTTGCTCAGCCCCTCTTATAGCGTTGCTAGTTGCAGGTGAAGTTGAAGATTTCTCCATGGTGGACAGGATTTTTGTTGGGATATCACAATATCTCTTATATTATTAATGCATCTATATACTTGGTAAAGGGTGGAAGACTCGGCCTTTTGCCTAGTGTTTTGTTCCACTCTTGCCGCCCTAGTTTCCGTCATACCGGTGTTATGTTCCCGGATTTTGCGTTCCTTACGCGGTCGGGTAATTTATGGGACCCCCTTGACAGTTCACTTTGAATAAAACTTCTCCAGCAAGGCCCAACCTTGGTTTTACCATTTGCCTCACCACCACCTATCCCTTTTCCCTTGGGTCGGCCAACCCGAGGGTCATCTTTATTTTAGCCCCCCCGGGCCAGTGCTTGTCTAAGTGTTGGTCCGAACCGAGCGATGTCCGGCGCCCCCTGGGCAACCAGGGTCTATGCCAACCCGACGTCTGGCTCATCTGGTGTGCCCTGAGAACGAGATATGTGCAGCTCCTATCGGGATTTGTCGGCACAGCGGGAGGCTTTGCTGGTCTTGTTTTACCATTGTCGAAATGTCTTGTAAACCGGGATTCCGAGTCTGATCGGGTCTTCCTGGGAGAAGGTCTATTCCTTCGTTGATCGCGAGAGCTTGTCATGGGCTAAGTTGGGACACCCCTGCAGGGTATAATCTTTCGAAAGCCGTGCCTGCGGTTATAGGCAGATGGGAATTTGTTAATGTCCAGTTGTAGATAACTTGACACCAGATCCGAATTAAAACGCATCAACCGCGTGTGTAGCCGTGATGGTCTCTTCTCGGCGGAGTCCGGGAAGTGAACACGGTTTCTGAGTTATGTTTGACGTAAGTAGGAGTTCAGGATCACTTCTTGATCATTGCTAGTTGACGACCGTTCTGCTTGCTCTCTTCTCGCTCTTATTTGCGTATGTTAGCCACCATACTTGCTTAGTCGCTGCTGCAGCCTCACCACTTTACCCCTTCCTTTCCCTTTTAAGCTTTGCTAGTCTTGATACCCATGGTAATGGGATTGCTGAGTCCTCGTGGCTCACAGATTACTACAACCACAGTTGCAGGTACAGGTTATTCGATGATCATGACGCGAGAGCGATGCTTGCTTGCATTGAGTTCTTCTTCTGCTTCTTCTCCGATCAGGGGATAGGTTCCAGGTCGGCAGCCTGGGCTAGCAGGGTGGATGTCGTTTGAGTTTCTGTTTGTGTTTCATCCATAGTTGGATGATGCTCTTATGTATTGTGATGTTGTATTCATGTGGAATTGTATGCCTTTTGTATGTATCCCCATGTATTATGTAATGTTGATGTAATGATATCCACCTTGCAAAAGCGTTTCAATATGCGGGTCTATCCTTGGTGGGACCTTCGAGTTCCTTTTGGATAGGGTCGCATATTGGGCGTGACAAGTTGGTATCAGAGCCTCGACCGACCCTAGGAGCCCCCTTGATTGATCGTGTAGTTTGGCCGTTGTTGAGTCTAGAAGAAAACTGTTTTCGGAGTCTAGTTATATCGGAGAGTAGGAATTCTTTTTACTCCTCTGCCCCTTCGTCGCTCTGGTAAGGAATCTGACGTAGGTGTTTTGAATTACTCCTCTTCCCATTCAAACTTTTCTTTAGGTTCACGCAGTTGGTTTTCCGATCGTTGGTTCTCAGCTCTTTTCACCCGGTGCATTTCTCGTCAAGTCGACTCGAGCCTCTTCATCATTGAGTTCAATCCTCAGTTGTTTTCTTTTCCCACCCGCCCACCCCTTTTTCTCCTCAGAACCGGAGTCCGTAATCGAGTATCCATCCTACTCGTGCGAAGTCCTTGCCTTCTTTCTTCAATGTTTTCAACCGGTGTTTTCTCTTCAAGATATTCGTCGATTTCCCCTTCCAAGATGATTTTGTTTTCCCGCCCTCCCACCCTTTTTCTTCCCGGAGTCTGACTCTCTCTCGACCATCTATTTCATTCGTGTGGAGCCTCTTCAGTCTTTCGTCAATCATTTCAACCGGTGAATTCTCGTCTCGTTTGACATTCTTCATCTCATTTTCTTCTCCGGTGGACTCAAGTCAAGTTTTCCGGGTTGATCATATTCTTTTCCTCGGCTCAAGTGTTTTCCATGCTCGTTCGTCTCTTGCTTTTCCTTCCGGAGTGCTCAAGACGTCTCAGGAGATTCGTCTGTGTTCTAATTAATTCGAGGTTGTCACCTCATTCAAATATTTCTATTGTTCCGGTGCATCATCAATCTTTTCAACAATCCTTTTCAACGGTGTTATCTCTTCAGTGGGCCCTAACCCACAGGTCTTTTCCCAGGATCTTACCTGACTCTTCTAATTCCCCCGGAGTTATTCTCAATTCTTTTCAAGTGTGACGTAAGAATGGATTTCATCAGTCACATGCCTTTCCAAGACCGATTTCAAATCATTTCATTGTTGGCTCAATCCCTTCCTCTCTGTTTTTCATTCTCCCGAAGTATCTCAGTAATTTTGGTGTTGTTTCTCGTCGTCATTTGAAGACCGAAGAAGAGTTTTTCCTCTAAATCTTGTCTGTTCTCTTGAAGATTCGCGGTTCTAGTTTCATGCTATCGTCTCGATTATTCCATTTGTCAGATATTCTTTTCTTACCCATCCGGAGTTTGTCAGAAGTTTTCTTTCCGTTTCTTTACACCGGAGGCCATCATTCCAGTTATCGTTCTGTATTTATCTTGGTGCATCTATCAAGTGTTCTTTAATCAGCTCATTATCTCTTCGTTCTTGTGCATCTAAATCCCCTCTAGCATATTTGTTCTTCTAATTCTTCCCGGTGCTTCATTCTTTTTCATCACTCATTTTCGAATTTTTACGGTGGTTCGTTCAAGATTCTTTTTCCTTGATTATCATTTTACTTCATTCGTTCTTTCCAGTCCTACTGGTGGTTCATGAAGACCTTCTCAAGTTTGCGACATGTCACTTCTCAATCCTTTTCAAGAAGAATAAGTAGTACGCGAAATCCATTGTTGGTCATCAATTTAATTTGATGAAGGATAAGCATACAATAAATCTTATTCTTATTTCATCAGAGTGAGTAATCCTTTCCTTCGGAGTTTGTTCTTAATGAATAAATTCTAGTTCTAAGTGTTTTCATCTTTTCTCTACGGAGTTCAAATTTCCTTGGTCATTTTGTAGGAACCTCCATTTAAATCATCGCAAGGCTCATCTTATTCTTTCGTCCTTCATTTTATCTCGTCATCCTCTTGTTACCGGAGTTCTTCACGGTGGTTCTTCATGATTTAATTCATTGTTCAAGAGTTCATCAAGATTCTTGTTGGTGGAGTTCAAGTATCTTTTTCTTCTCATCTCGAAGTGCAATTAAATTCTCCGTATTCTTTTGAATTGGAGTTTTGCATTTCTTCGTTCTTCCCAGATATTCAAATCCATTCATTCCTTCCTTCTAAGTTCATTTTTTTCCATTCTTTAATTCTTCTGGAGGCTTTGTTTGTTCTTCTCGTCAGGTGTCATTCCATCCTCTCAAACTCATGTTCTATTCTTTCCTTGTTCAACTGGAGTGCTGCCTAAATTCCTTCAGTCTTATTCGTTACTTATCTCGTTCTAACCGGAGTGCTTTCATAGTCTATCTGATTCCGTGAGTATTTGATTCTCGTCATTCTTGTCGTTCCTCTCTTATTCTCGAGTGCTCTCGATTCTTTGCTTCTTCTCTGGAGTTCTTGTTTCACCTCTTCCTCTTTCTCTTCCGTCTCGGTCCTAAGATCTCGGGACGAGATCTCTTGTTAGTGGAGGAGTGTTGTAACGCCCCGGATCCGATGCGCCAGGTGTCTGCCAGTTATTCGCCATCGTTGCCATGTCATTTTCTTGCGTGTTGCATTTCATCATCTCATCATGTGCATTTCATTTTGCATACGTGTTCGTCTCATGCATCTGAGCCTTTTCCCCGTTGTCCGTTTTGCAATCCAGCGCTCCTATGTCCTCCGGCGTCCCCCTCTTCTCTCTTTTCATGAGTGGGTGTTAAACTTTCTCGGAATGGCCCGAGGCTTGCCAAGTGGCCTTGGTATACCACCGGTAGACCGCCTGTCAAGTTTCGTGCAATTTGGAGGTCATTTGGTACTCCAACGGTTAACCAGGTAACCGTAAAGCCCCTCTCTCTTTGCAGCCCAACACCCCTTACAAAGTGGCCCAAAACCCATCTAACTCCCCTCCATGCTCTCGGTCGTTCGATCACGATCGTGTGGGCGAAAACCGCTCCTCATTTGGACTCTCCTAGCTCCCTCTACCTATAAAAACGTCTTCCCCTTCCCATTTTCGGATCAATTCCCCCCGAAACCCTAATTTTCCCCTCCGCGCCGCGCCGGACATGTCCGGACCGGACCGGACACGTCCAGCCACCGCCGCCTCAGCCAATCCGGTCGTGCCACGTGTCGCCGCCGCCTCCCTCCGCCGCAGGCCCGCCGAGCCCGAGGCCGGCCCGCTCGGCCCGTCCCGCCGCCGCCCGGACCCGCGCGCCCCGCCGCCGTTCGCCGCCGCCGCTCGGCCGGCACTCGCCTCCGCCGGAGCCTCCCCTCACCGGCGCCGCAACCCGCGCCCGCCGGGAGCTCCTCCGCCGCCGGCGCCCGTCCGTCCGCCGGCGCGCCACTCCTCGTCGGCCTCGCCATCCGCGGCGCCGCCGCCATTCCCTGCTTCCCGCCGCCTCGGGCACCGCCGTCCGCCGTTGGTGCGGCCCTGCCAGCTTGCCGGTGCCCCTTCTTCTCCCTGCCGCGCCGCCCCGGACCTCCCCGAGCTCCTCCGCGCCGGTGCGCGCCTCCTCCGGCGACCGCGCCTCCCTCCGGCCTCCTCCGCGCCCCGTGCCGCTCACCGGAGTTCACCTCGCCGGAGCTCCGGCCGGATCCGAGGGAGTGGACGAGATCCACCACTCCCTCGAACGAAACGGCGCCCCGTCCTGGATCCCCTCGTCCCGGAACGTCCTCGTCCACGTTTTTCGCGGGGTATAATTCCACTAAGTCCCAGATTGTTGTAATTTTCATGCTCTGTTCATCATGCCATATCTTTGCATCCGTAGCTCCGTTTCGTGCGTGTAATATGTCAAATTGTTCACCTCAACGAGTACATCATTTCATTCCATTGCATCATATTCATTGGAGGTCATCTGGATGCCTGAATCATCGTCGTAAGAGTGCTTCATAATGTTTTCTGCTGTCTGTTAACAGAACGAGCTCTTTTGTCATTTTTGTCATGATTGATGTGTGCATCCTATGGGGTTGATGTCTTCATGTGTTTTGAACTATGCCATGTCTTCTTTACAGTGGTGTATGCCATGTATTTTTGTGATCAATGTGGTGACTAGCACAAGCATGCAAACTAGGCATCGTGATGTTGCTGTTTTAGTCCCTGTTCTGCTGTTATTTTGATGCCATGTAAACTTGATGCTACAGAGAGATCCATGCATATTTTGAGATACTTCAGTAAGGGTGTTTTGAACATGTGGTTATGCTCTATCCATTCATGTCCTTGGTTGCAATTATGGAGTAGTCTAGCATGTCCTTTTCGTGCTCTACTTTTGCTTCAAAATGTTTCCTGGCAGATTGTTTACGTGTTATTCAATTTGGCCAAGCTTGTTATAGTTGATCCTTGCATGCTATGGACTTGTTCTTGCCTTGGTTTGTTACACAAACATGTCTTGTTGATGATGCTATGCTTATCTTGTCATGAAATGACTTGTGGTGAGTGAATCGAGCTTGTTAAGTAGTGTTCATGATGTTGCTGTTTTGCTAGGCTGAATCTGTTATTTCGCGATGCTATGTAAACCTGCTTCTACAAATGATTCTATGCATAATCTGGAGATGTTCTATAAACATGTTTTGATCTACATGTCATCCTCTAACCATTCATGCCCCTGGTTGTATTTATAGGTTGTTGTAGCTTGTTCATATCTTACTCCAAAGTTGCTTCATAATGTTAATGTCAGCATGTTTACATTAAGTTCAGTTGTTATCATGGTTGTTCCTAGTGTTCCATGCACCCTATGACCTTGATATTGCCATGCTTAACTTCACAAACATGCCTTATTATTGTTGGTTGCCTTGCCATACCGTATAATGCTCTGTGGTGAGTGGTACAAGCTCATCTACATGCCTTCATAATTATGTTCCTGCCATGTTTGAATCTGTATTATAACTTGCTATGTTTACGTGGGTGCCATCATATTTTCTGATCCTTTTTGGCTTATGGTCAGTAAAGGACTTTTGATCTATGCAATTAGTAGATTCATGCCATGCCTTTGTTTGCCATGATAAGTTCCTGTAACATGTTGTTTGATAGCTCTAAACATTGCATCGTGATGTTATTTTCTGCAAAGTCTGGAATTGTTATAACTTGCAATCTTACCATGTGTGTTTGAGCATGTTCTAGTGATTTCTAGAGATAGCTCAGTGTTCATGTTTTGTTGTGCTTTATCTGTACATCATGCCCATGCCTTTTGTTATTATGTTGGGGTGCTGTAGCATGTTGTTTTGATGCTTGCAATATGCCTAGTTGCTGTTTTGGACAGATTGTTGCTATAACTTGTATAGTGTGTGTGTTGAAACGTTGCTCCGTTTTGAGTGTGCTCTATATTAAACTTGCTTGATTTTGCATGTAGTTTCATATTATCATGTTGCATCCATGTTTTGAGGTGTTTGCTTGATGTTTGGGTGCATTTTGCATCAATGCCATGTTTAACTTGTTTTGCTCATATCTTCTAGGCCGTAGCTCCGAACCAAATGAACTTTATATGTAACTTGACTAGAATCTCGTGTAGATCATCCTTGTGTATCTCAACTTGCTGTTTAACAACTTCAACTTAACGTTTGTTCAGATCCGGACCAACTTCGAAATATGCATATGAGGACTTACCGGAATTGTTATATGTTGTTCCCGGCCTCATTTAAACTTGCCTTGATGTGTTGCTCTTGTTTGCATCATCTCTTGCCATGAGTAGCTTCATGTAGATTTGTCATGCATCATGCTTGTTGTGCATCATGCCTTGTTCATGTGTGGTGTGTTTACTATGTTGTGTGCTTCTTTTTGATAGTTCCTGTTCCGTTGCGATCGTGAGGATTCGTTCGTCTACGGTTGGTTCGGCTTCATCCGTTCGTCTTCTTCATGGATTCGTTCTTCTTCCTTGCGGGATTTCAGGCAAGATGACCGCTATCCTGGATCTCACTACTATCACTGCTATGCTAGTTGCTTCGTTCTATCGCTATGCTGCGTTACCTATCTGTTGCTCTTCAAGCCATCCCAAATCGCCATGAACCTCTAACCTTTGACACCTTTCCCATGCAAACCGTTGTTTGGCTATGTTACCGCTTTTGCTCAGCCCCTCTTATAGCGTTATTAGTTGCAGGTGAAGTTGAAGATTTCTCCATGGTGGACAGGATTTTGGTTGGGATATCACAATATCTCTTATATTATTAATGCATCTATATACTTGGTAAAGGGTGGAAGACTCGGCCTTTTTCCCAGTGTTTTGTTCCACTCTTGCCGCCCTAGTTTCTGTCATACCGGTGTTATGTTCCCGGATTTTGCGTTCCTTACGCGGTCGGGTGATTTATGGGACCCCCTTGATAGTTCTCTTTGAATAAAACTCCTGCAGCAAGGCCCAACCTTGGTTTTACCATTTGCCTCACCACCACCTATCCCTTTTCCCTTGGGTCGGCCAACCCTAGGGTCATCTTTATTTTAGCCCCCCGGGCCAGTGCTTGTCTAAGTGTTGGTCCGAACCGAGCGATGTCCGGCGCCCCCTGGGCAACCAGGGTCTATGCCAACCCGACGTCTGGCTCATCCGGTGTGCCTTGAGAACGAGATATGTGCAGCTCCTATCGGGATTTGTCGGCACAGCGGGAGGCTTTGCTGGTCTTGTTTTACCATTGTCGAAATGTCTTGTAAACCGGGATTCCGAGTCTGATCGGGTCTTCCTGGGAGAAGGTCTATTCCTTCGTTGATCGCGAGAGCTTGTCATGGGCTAAGTTGGGACACCCCTGCAGGGTATAATCTTTTGAAAGCCGTGCCTGCGGTTATAGGCAGATGGGAATTTGTTAATGTCTGGTTGTAGATAACTTAACACCAGATCCGAATTAAAACGCATCAACCGCGTGTGTAGCCGTGATGGTCTCTTCTCGGCGGAGTCCGGGAAGTGAACACGGTTTCTGAGTTATGTTTGACGTAAGTAGGAGTTTAGGATCACTTCTTGATCATTGCTAGTTGACGACCGTTTTGCTTGCTCTCTTCTCGCTCTTATTTGCGTATGTTAGCCACCATACTTGCTTAGTCGCTGCTGCAGCCTCACCACTTTACCCCTTGCTTTCCCTTTTAAGCTTTGCTAGTCTTGATACCCATGGTAATGGGATTGCTGAGTCCTCGTGGCTCACAGATTACTACAACCACAGTTGCAGGTACAGGTTATTCGATGATCATGATGCGAGAGCGATGCTTGCTTGCATTGAGTTCTTCTTCTGCTTCTTCTTCGATCAGGGGATAGGTTCCAGGTCGGCAGCCTGGGCTAGCAGGGTGGATGTTGTTTGAGTTTCTGTTTGTGTTTCATCCATAGTCGGATGATGCTCTTATGTATTGTGATGTTGTATTCATGTGGCATTGTATGCCTTTTGTATGTATCCCCATGTATTATGTAATGTTGATGTAATGATATCCACCTTGCAAAAGCGTTTCAATATGCGGGTCTATCCTTGGTGGGACCTTCGAGTTCCTTTTGGATAGGGTCGCATATTGGGCATGACAGGGAACCTCTTTTGCCCTCCTGTCTTTGGTGGCCGGGGCTCCTCGTCATCGTCATCACTTTGCGACCCTTTATCCTTGTTGTCGGCATTTGACTTGCCGGCATGTTTGAAGACCCGACATTCTCTGTTGGTATAATTAGCTAGTGTACCTGGGGTGCCGTGAATTTGGCATGGACGGTCGAGTATGCGTTCCGGACTGGACGTGCCCGGATTCTTTCTTTTGAATGGTTTCTTTCTTTGACGGTGTTAGAGCCGCTGAATCCGGCGTTGACAGCTGTGTCTTCGGTGCTATCGTCGTTGTTTCGACGTTTGTGCTTGCTGCGCCGTGGTTTGCCATTGTCGTCTCTAGATTTAGAATTTCCAGGTTTACTTGAGGTGCTGTTGCTACGAGCCAGCCAGCTATCCTCTCCCGCATAAAAGCGGGTCATAAGCGTCGTAAGGGCTGCCATGGATCTCGACTTTTCTTGTCCAAGGTGTCGTGCTAGCCATTCATCCCGGATGTTATGCTTAAAGGCCGCAAGGGCTTCGGCATCCGGACAATCGATGATTTGGTTCTTTTTAGTTAAGAACCGAGTCCAGAATTTCCTGGCTGACTCTCCGGGCTGTTGTATTATGTGACTTAAGTCATCAGCGTACGTTGGTCGTACATAGGTGCCCTGAAAGTTCTCAAGAAATGCGTCTTCCAGGTTCTCCCAACTGCCAATGGAGTTTTCAGGCAGACTATTCAACCAATGCCGAGCTGGTCCCTTGAGTTTTAGTGGGAGATACTTGATGGCATGGAGATGACCACCGCGGTCCATATGAATGTGGAGAAGGAAGTCTTCAATCCACACCGCAGGATCTGTTGTCCCATCATACGATTCGATGTTTACGGGTTTAAACCCTTCTGGGAACTCGTGTTCCATTACTTCATCAGTGAAGCACAGGGGGTGTGTGGTGCCCCTATGTCGGGCTACGTCGCGACACAGTTCGGATGGAGCTGGTCTGTGGTATTCAGCCTGGGCAGTTTGGTTTTTATTGTAACTGGTGTGGCGACCGTCGTTGCACACTAGGGCGCGCCCCCGCGATTCGTAGATCGATCTGGGCTGACCCGCTCTCCTTCCCAAGTCGTAACGCAGGTCATTTGTATGTCCTTGAATTTTTGTGTTTGTTTTTGTTCGGCGACATGGTGCTGGCTTGTGTTCGGGCTGATGTGCCAGTTTGTCTCAGCCACATGGTGGCCGAACAGCTGTATCACGTGCTGGTAGTTTAGGCTCCAGTGTTTCATCGTTGAACTGAGGTAACAACCTGCGCTTTGGGTAGCATTTGGTTAGGCGCTCGAGTCCGTATTCCTCGGATGCCAGGACCTCGGTCCATCTATCAGTGAGCAAATCTTGATTAGCTTGAAGCTGCTGCTATTTTTTCTTTAGGCTCTCTGTAGTGGCTATAAACTGGCTCTTGAAGCGTGTTCGACAGGATCCTCTGGCACGGTAAATTCATCGTCGCCGAGTCTCACCTTGTCCTCGGAGAGGGACATGTAATTATCGTGACCCGAGTCTTTATTTATGGCCTGTTTGTCAGGGTTGGCTTCCCCGTCCTCCCGTCCGGCCTGTTCGAAGCTTGGCTGGGCGGGGTCTTCTTGGTTATCTTCGATATTGTCCGGAGTGCTATTGTCTCCTGCGCCAGTATTGCTATTTTTACCATGGCGTGGTTTAGAGCGGCGCCGCTGATGTCGGCGCTTCGGCTGCTTCTCGGGAGGCTTGTCCTCACCTGTATCCTTTTTGTCCTCGCCATTATCTTCTTTGAGGGTATCCACCATGTAAATGTCGTATGACGAGGTGGTTGTCCAGCGCCCTATGGGCGGTGGTTCCTCTTCTTCTCCCGCATCGTCGTCCATACCATCAATGTCTTTGGAGTCGAAGTCAAGCATGTCGGTCAAGTCGTCGACATTGGCTATCAAGTGGGTGGTGGGTGGCCAGCGAAGTTCTTCGTCGTCCATTTCCCACTCAAGCCGAACATAGTTCGGCCAAGAATCCCCTGCCAAGGAGAGAGACTTTAATGAGTTTAGCACATCACCCAAGGGTGAGTGTTGAAAGATGTCCGCGGAGGCAAACTCCAAGGTCGGCGCCCAATTAGATTCGACGGGCGCGGACACTCACGTTTCGGAACCTGTATCCGGAGATGGGTCTGAGGGTCCGATGGCACATACCTCAAAATAGGTTCGATCTGCGTTTGGCTCCAGCGCCATAGAGTATGCGGCTTCCATGGTGGGGTCCAGCCCCCCGTCCCCGGACGGCGCGATCTGTTCTGGATCTAGGGTCAGGACAGTCACAGGCGATGTCTCCTGAGCATAGTCTGATGATAGATTTAAGTCATGTTCATCGTGGCTACAGGGAGTGGCTGTCATGGGTTCGAATCCGTCAAAGATCAAGTCTCCGCGGATGTCAGTGATGTAGTTCAAACTTCCAAACCTTATCCGATGGCCAGGGGCGTAGCTGTCGATCTGCTCCATATGGCCAAGTGAGTTGGCCCGCAGTGCGAAGCCGCCGAATACAAAGATCTGTCCAGGGAGAAAAGTCTCACCCTGGACTGCATTGTTGTAGATGATTGAAGGAGCCATCAAGCCTTATGATGACTACACAGTGGAACTCTCAATGAAAGCACCAATGTCGGTGTCAAAACCGGCGGATCTCGGGTAGGGGGTCCCGAACTGTGCGTCCAAGGCTAATGGTAACAGGAGGCAGGGGACATGATGTTTACCCAGGTTTGGGCCTTCTCTATGGAGGTAATACCCTACTTCCTGCTGAAGGAAATATGCCCTAGAGGCAATAATAAAGTTATTATTTATTTCCTTATTTCATGATAAATGTTTATTATTCATGCTAGAATTGTATTTACCGGAAACATAATACATGTGTGAATATATAGACAAACAAAGTGTCACTAGTATGCCTCTACTTGACTAGCTCGTTAATCAAAGATGGTTATGTTTCCTAACCATGAACAATGAGTTGTTATTTGATTAACGAGGTCACATCATTAGCTGAATGATCTGATTGACATGACCCATTCCATTAGCTTAGCACCCGATCGTTTAGTATGTTGCTATTGCTTTCTTCATAACTTATACATGTTCCTATGACTATGAGATTATGCAACTCCCGTTTACCGGAGGAACACTTTGGGTACTACCAAACGTCACAACGTAACTGGGTGATTATAAAGGAGTACTACAGGTGTCTCCAATGGTCGATGTTGGGTTGGCGTATTTCGAGATTAGGATTTGTCACTCCGATTGTCGGAGAGGTATCTCTGGGCCCTCTCGGTAATACACATCACATAAGCCTTGCAAGCATTACAACTAATATGTTAGTTGTGAGATGATGTATTACGGAACGAGTAAAGAGACTTGCCGGTAACGAGATTGAACTAGGTATTGGGTACCGACGATCGAATCTCGGGCAAGTAACATACCGATGACAAAGGGAACAACGTATGTTGTTATGCGGTCTGACCGATAAAGATCTTCGTAGAATATGTAGGAGCCAATATGGGCATCCAGGTCCCGCTATTGGTTATTGACCGGAGACGTGTCTCGGTCATGTCTACATTGTTCTCGAACCCGTAGGGTCCGCACGCTTAAGGTTACGATGACAGTTATATCATGAGTTTACATGTTTTGATGTACCGAAGGAGTTCGGAGTCCCGGATGAGATTGGGGACATGACGAGGAGTCTCGAAATGGTCGAGACGTAAAGATTCATATATTGGATGATATGATTAGGCCAAGGGGTCAAGCCCATGAGGCTTTAGATCGGTGCAAAAGGAGTTTTGCGGAGTTCAGGGGGCCAAACGCCGGAGACCCTGGCGTCTGGCCCTGGGCCAGACGCCGAGGCCCATGGCGTCTGGGCCAGACGCCAAGGATTGTGGCGTTTGGTCCTGGAGTCCGAGTGGGACTCTTGCCTTTCGGGAAAAACCGACTTTGAGGAGGCTTTTGCTCCAAGTTTCGACCCCGGGGCTCAACATATAAATAGAGGGGCAGGGCTAGCACCAAAGACACAACAATTGATCCCTTGGATCTCTTAGCCGTGTGCGGTGCCCCCCTCCACCATAGTCCACCTCGATAATATCGTAGCGGTGCTTAGGCGAAGCCCTGCGACGGTAGAACATCAAGATCGTCACCACGCCGTCGTGCTGACGGAACTCTCCCTCGACACTCGGCTGGATCGGAGTTCGAGGGACGTCATCGAGCTGAACGTGTGCTAGAACTCAGAGGTGCCGTAGTTTCGGTGCTTGATTGGTCGGGCCGTGAAGACGTACGACTACATCAACCGCGTTGTGCTAACGCTTCCGCTTACGGTCTACAAGGGTATGTAGACAACACTCTCCCCTCTCGTTGCTATGCATCACATGATCTTGCGTGTGCGTAGGAAATTTTTTTGAAATTACTACGAAACCCAACAGTGGCATCCGAGCCTAGGTTATTTATGTTGATGTTATATGCACGAGTAGAACACAAGTGAGTTGTGGACGATACAAGTCATACTGCCTACCAGCATGTCATACTTTGGTTCGGCGGTATTGTTGGACGAGACGACCCGGACCAACCTTACGCGTACGCTTACGCGAGACCGGTTCCCTCGACGTGCTTTGCACATAGATGGCTTGCGGGCATCTGTCTCTCCAACTTTAGTTGAACCGAGTGTGGCTACGCCCGGTCCTTGCGAAGGTTAAAACGGAGTCTATTTGACAAACTATCGTTGTGGTTTTGATGCGTAGGTGAGATTGGTTCTTACTTAAGCCCGTAGCAGCCACGTAAAACATGCAACAACAAAGTAGAGGACGTCTAACTTGTTTTTGCAGGGCATGTTGTGATGTGATATGGTCAAAGCATGATGCTGAATTTTATTGTATGAGATGATCATGTTTTGTAACCGAGTTATCGGCAACTGGCAGGAGCCATATGGTTGTCGCTTTATTGTATGCAATGCAATCGCGATGTAATGCTTTACTTTATTACTAAACGGTAGTGATAGTCGTGGAAGCATAAGATTGGCGAGACGACAACGATGCTACGATGGAGATCAAGGTGTCGCGCCGGTGACGATGGTGATCATGACGGTGCTTCGGAGATGGAGATCACAAGCACAAGATGATGATGGCCATATCATATCACTTATATTGATTGCATGTGATGTTTATCTTTTTATGCATCTTATCTTGCTTTGATTGACGGTAGCATTATAAGATGATCTCTCACTAAATTATCAAGAAGTGTTCTCCCTGAGTATGCACCGTTGCGAAAGTTCTTCGTGCTGAGACACCACGTGATGATCGGGTGTGATAGGCTCTACGTTCAAATACAACGGGTGCAAAACAGTTGCGCACGCAGAATACTCAGGTTAAACTTGACGAGCCTAGCATATGCAGATATGGCCTCGGAACACGGAGACCGAAAGGTCGAGCGTGAATCATATAGTAGATATGATCAACATAGTGATGTTCACCATTGAAACTACTCCATCTCACGTGATGATCGGACATGGTTTAGTTGATTTGGATCACGTGATCACTTAGAGGATTAGAGGGATGTCTGTCTAAGTGGGAGTTCTTAAGTAATATGATTAATTGAACTTAAATTTATCATGAACTTAGTCCTGGTAGTATTTTGCAAATTATAGATCAATAGCTCGCGTTGTTGCTTCCCTGTGTTTATTTTGATATGTTCCTAGAGAAAATTGTGTTGAAAGATGTTAGTAGCAATGATGCGGATTGGATCCGTGATCTGAGGATTATCCTCATTGCTGCACAGAAGAATTATGTCCTTGATGCACCGCTAGGTGACAGACCTATTGCAGGAGCAGATGCAAACGTTATGAACGTTTAGCTAGCTCAATATGATGACTACTTGATAGTTTAAGTGCACCATGCTTAACGGCTTAGAATCGGGACTTCAAAGACGTTTTGAACGTCATGGACCATATGAGATGTTCCAGGAGTTGAAGTTAATATTTCAAGCAAATACCCGAGTTGTGAGATATGAAGTCTCCAACAAGTTCTATAGCTAAAAGATGGAGGAGAATCGCTCAACTAGTGAGCATGTGCTCAGATTGTCTGGGTACTACAATCGCTTGAATCAAGTGGGAGTTAATCTTCCAGATAAGATAGTGATTGACAGAATTCTCTAGTCACCATCACCAAGTTAGTAGAACTTCGTGATGAACTATAATATGCAAGGGATAACGGAAACAACTCCCAAGCTCTTCGTGATGATGAAATCAATGAAGGTAGAAATCAAGAAAAACATCAAGTGTTGATGGTTGATAAGACCACTAGTTTCAAGAAAAGGGCAAAGGGAAGAAGGGGAACTTCAAGAAGAACGGCAAGCAAGTTGCTGCTCAAGTGAAGAAGCCCAAGTCTGGTCCTAAGCCTGAGACTAAGTGCTTCTACTGCAAAGGGACTGGTCACCGGAAACGGAATCACCCCAAGTGATTGGCGGATAAGAAGGATGGCAAAGTGAACATAAGTATATTTGATATACATGTTATTGATGTGTACTTTACTAGTGTTTATAGCAAACCCTAAGTATTTGATACTAGTTCAGTTGCTAAGATTAGTAACTCGAAACGGGAGTTGCAGAATAAACAGAGACTAGTTAAGGGTGAAGTGACGATGTGTGTTGGAAGTGGTTCCAAGATTGATATGATCATCATCGCACACTCCCTATAATTTCGGGATTAGTGTTGAAACTAAATAAGTGTTATTTGGTGAGCATGAATATGATTTGATCATGTTTATTGTAATACGGTTATTCATTTAAGTAAAAGAATAAATTGTTGTTCTGTTTACATGAATAAAACTTTATATGGTTACACACCCAATGAAAATAGTTCATTGGATCTCGATCTTAGTGATACACATATTCATAATATTGAAACCAAAAGATGTAAAGTTAATAATGATAGTGCAACTTATTTATGGCACTGCCGTTTAGGTCATATTGGTGTAAAGCGCATGAAGAAACTCCATGCTGATGGGATTTTGGAATCACTTGATTATGAATCACTTGATGCTTGCGAACCATGCCTTATGGGCAAGATGACTAAAACGCCGTTCTCCGGAACAATGAAGCAAGCAACAGATTTGTTGGAAATCATACATACCGATGTATGTGGTCCGATGAAAGGCTTACAGCAGGTATCATTATTTTCTGACCTTCACAAGATGATTTGAGCAGATATGGGGATATCTACTTGATGAAACATAAGTCTGAAATAATTGAAAGGTTCAAAGAATTTCAGAGTGAAGTGGAAAAATCATCGTAACAAGAAAAATAAAGTTTCTGCGATCTGATCACGGAGACGAATATTTGAGTTACGAGTTTGGTCTTCAATTAAAACAATGTGGAATAGTTTCATAGCTCACGCCACCTGGAACACCACAATGTTATGGTGTGTCCGAACGTCGTAACCGCGCTTTATTGGATATGGTGCGATCTATGATGTCTCTTATTGATTTACCATTGTCGTTTTGGGGTTATGCATTAGAGACAACTGCATTCACGTTAAAAGGGCACCATCTAAATCCGTTGAGACGACACTATATGAACTGTGGTTTAGCAAGAAACCCAAGTTGTCGTTTCTTAAAGTTTGGGGCTGCGATGCTTATGTGAAAAAGTTTCATCCTGATAAGCTCGAACCCAAATCGGAGAAGTGCGTCTTCATAGAATACCCAAAGGAAATTGTTGGGTACACCTTCTATCACAGATCCAGAGGCAAGATATTCATTGCTAAAAATGGATCCTTTCTGGAGAAGGAGTTTCTCTCGAAAGAAGTGAGTGGGAGGAAAGTAGAACTTGATGAGGTAACTGTACCTGCTCCCTTATTGGAAAGTAGTTCATCACAGAAATCAGTTCCTGTGACAAATACACCAATTAGTGAGGAAGCTAATGATATTGATCATAAAACTTCAGATCAAGTTACTAGAGAACCTCGTAGGTCTTCCAGAGTAAGATCTGCACCAGAGTGGTGTAGTAATCATGTTCTGGAAGTCATGTTACTAGACCATGATGAACCTACGAACTATGAGGAAGCGATGATGAGCCCAGATTCCGCGAGATGGCTTGAGGCCATAAAATCTGAGATATGATCCATGTATGACAACAAAGTATGGACTTTGATTGACTTGCTCGATGATCAGCAAAGCCATGTTAAATAAATGGATCTTCAAGAGGAAGACGGACACTGATAGTAGTGTTACTATCTACCAAGCTCGACTTGTTGCAAAAGTTTTTCAACAAGTTCAAGGTGTTGAATACGATGAGGTTTTCTCACTTGTATCGATGCTTAAGTCTATCTGAATCATGTTAGCAATTGCCACATTTTATGAAATCTGGCAAATGGATGTCAAAACTGCATTCCTTAATGGATTTATTAAAGAAGAGTTGTATATGATGCAACCAGAAGGTTTTGTCAATCCTAAAGGTGCTAACAAAATGTGCAAGCTCCAGCGATCCATCTATGGACTGGTGCAAGCATCTCGGAGTTGGAATATACGCTTTGATAAGTTGATCAAAGGATATAGTTTTATATGGACTTACGATGAAGCCTGTATTTACAATAAAGTGAGTGGGAGCACTACAGCCTTTCTGATTAGTATATGTGAGTGACATATTGTTGATCAGAAATGATGTAGAATTTTTCTGCAAAGCATAAAGGAGTGTTTTAAAGGAGTTCTTTAAAAGGAAAAGACCTCAGTAAAAAGCTACTTATATATTGAGCATCAAGATCTATTGAGATAGATCAAGACGCTTGATAAGATTTTCAATGAGTACATACCTTGGCAAGATTTTGAAATAGTTCAAAATGGAACAGTTAAAGAAAGAGTTCTTGCCTGTGTTGCAAAGGTATGAAATTGAGTAAGACTCAAATCCCGACCACAACAGAAAATAGAAAGAGAATGAAAAGTCATTCCCTATGCCTCAGTCATAGGTTCTATAAAGTATGCTATGCTTTGTACCAGACCTATTGTATACCTTGCTCTGTATTTGGCAAGGGAGTACAATAGTGATCTAGGAGTAGATCACTGGACATTGGTCAAGAATATCCTTAGTGAGGACTAAGGAGATGTTTCTCGATTATGGAGGTGATAAAAGAGTTTGTTGTAAAAGTTACATCAGTGCAAACTTTTACATTGATCCAGATGACTCTAAGTCTCAATCTGGATACATATTGAAAGTGGGAGCGATTAGCTAGAGTAGCTCCGTACAGAGCATTGTAGACATAGAATATTTGCAAAATACATACGGCTCTGAATGTGACAGACCCGTTGACTAAGCTTCTCTCACGAGCAAAACATGATCACACCTTAGTACTCTTTGGGTGTTAATCACATAAGCGATGTGAACTAGATTATTGACTCTAGTAAACCCTTTGGGTGTTGGTCACATGACGATGTGAACTATGGGTGTTAATCATATACAAATATGAATATTGGTGTTAAATCACATGGCGATGTGAACTAGATTATTGACTCTAGTGCAAGTGGGAGACTGAAGGAAATATGCCCTAGAGGCAATAATAAAGTTATTATTTATTTCCTTATTTCATGATAAATGTTTATTATTCATGCTAGAATTGTATTAACCGGAAACATAATACATGTGTGAATATATAGACAAACAAAGTGTCACTAGTATGCCTCTACTTGACTAGCTCGTTAATCAAAGATGGTTATGTTTCCTAACCATGAACAATGAGTTGTTATTTGATTAACGAGGTCACATCATTAGTTGAATGATCTGATTGACATGACCCATTCCATTAGCTTAGCACCCGATCGTTTAGTATGTTGCTATTGCTTTCTTCATAACTTATACATGTTCCTATGACTATGAGATTATGCAACTCCCGTTTACCGGAGGAACACTTTGGGTACTACCAAACGTCACAACGTAACTGGGTGATTATAAAGGAGTACTACAGGTGTCTCCAATGGTCGATGTTGGGTTGGCGTATTTCGAGATTAGGATTTGTCACTCCGATTGTCGGAGAGGTATCTCTGGGCCCTCTCGGTAATACACATCACATAAGCCTTGCAAGCATTACAACTAATATGTTAGTTGTGAGATGATGTATTACGGAACGAGTAAAGAGACTTGCCGGTAACGAGATTGAACTAGGTATTGGATACCGACGATCGAATCTCGGGCAAGTAACATACCGATGACAAAGGGAACAACGTATGTTGTTATGCGGTCTGACCGATAAAGATCTTCGTAGAATATGTAGGAGCCAATATGGGCATCCAGGTCCCGCTATTGGTTATTGACCGGAGACGTGTCTCGGTCATGTCTACATTGTTCTCGAACCCGTAGGGTCCGCACGCTTAAGGTTACGATGACAGTTATATCATGAGTTTACATGTTTTGATGTACCGAAGGAGTTCGGAGTCCCGGATGAGATTGGGGACATGACGAGGAGTCTCGAAATGGTCGAGACGTAAAGATTCATATATTGGATGATATGATTAGGCCAAGGGTCAAGCCCATGAGGCTTTAGATCGGTGCAAAAGGAGTTTTCGGAGTTCAGGGGCCAAACGCCGGAGACCCTGGCGTCTGGCCCTGGGCCAGACGCCGGGCCCATGGCGTCTGGCCAGACGCCAAGGATTGTGGCGTTTGGTCCTGGAGTCCGAGTGGGACTCTTGCCTTTCGGGAAAAAACCGACTTTGAGGAGGCTTTTGCTCCAAGTTTCGACCCCGGGCTCAACATATAAATAGAGGGGCAGGGCTAGCACCAAAAGACACAACAATTGATCCCTTGGATCTCTAGCCGTGTGCGTGCCCCCTCCACCATAGTCCACCTCGATAATATCGTAGCGTGCTTAGGCGAAGCCCTGCGACGGTAGAACATCAAATCGTCACCACGCCGTCGTGCTGACGGAACTCTCCCTCGACACTCGGCTGGATCGGAGTTCGAGGGACGTCATCGAGCTGAACGTGTGCTAGAACTCGGAGGTGCCGTAGTTTCGTGCTTGATGGTCGGGCCGTGAAGACGTACGACTACATCAACCGCGTTGTGGTAACGCTTCCGCTTACGGTCTACAAGGGTATGTAGACAACACTCTCCCCTCTCGTGCTATACATCACCATGATCTTGCGTGTGGCGTAGGAAATTTTTTGAAATTACTACGCTCCCCAACATGTTGATTGCATCTGCATGCTATGGTTATATACGTAATGTGTGTACTACATGGATCCTCAAATTTTTTTAACCTTCAGTAGCCATTGCACTTATGGATTTATGATTGTCTTGTCCTACATGAACTTAAACCCTTCGGTTATATATGACAGGAGGGGCAGGTTACACCACTCGTTACAGATGATGGAGATCACATACGCGCCAAGTTGGACCTTGAGAACCATGTGCGAGCAATAACAAAGACAGGAAGAGACTGTCATCTTGCAAATTCAACCGCAAGTATTAGTCGGCTGTGACGATTGCAGGCATAGGTGTTTATTCATTTGATGAGGCACAAGAAGGCAGACAGTATGACAAGTGCCAACGGTTGCGATGAACTAGAGGCCAAAGTCATTCGCCAGATAGTGGTCAATGCAAAATGGTTAAAAGAGTAACAAAAACAGTGTCTATACGACGCAAACAGCATGCTATTAAGACGGACAAACAGTTGTGAAAGATCTTTGATGCGTATGGAAGAACCCAAACAGCTGATGTACTCAATGCCAACTGCCAAATAGCAGTTACCACTACAAAAAAATACACTTCCGTGATGATACGTGTTTGTCACAGTAGGTCGCGTTTTTTGTCATGCATGTACATCCATGACAAATTTATGACAGAATCAAGATAGTCATACCTGTGCTGTCGTAGAAGTGTTCCATGACATTACCAAAATTATCATCACGGAAGTGTCCACTTCCATGACGATAAATCGCGCGTCACAGAAGTGCTTTCGTCAAGGGTGACCGACACGTGGCATCCACCGTAACGGAACGCCGTTAAGCTATCGGGTCGGGTTTTGGATCCGATAACCCGTTAACAGCCCCGACCAATGGGGATTTTCCACGTGTAAAATCATCATTGGCTGGAGGAAACACGTGTCGGCTCACCGTTGGGACAGATGTCATCCACTCATTGGACAGAAGGCGCCTATGATACGTCGACACGTGGCACGGCCCAACAGAGGCCCATTCCTGTGAAAAGGCCGGCCCGTTTGACTTGGTCAAAAGGTGGCGGGCCGGCCCATGGAAAGCCTGTTAACGGCCTGTTCGCATATAGCCCATTTACAGCCCGCTAACCCAAGGCCCGTTACGCCCTATCCGAATTAGGCCCAGTAGCGTCATCTGGGCCATCCAATATGATTCCAGCCCGTTTTCACTTCTGGCCCATGTATGGCCCATGACGTCTTTCGGCCCATATGAGGCCCTATGTAACTCTTGGCCTATTAACGGCCCGTGGTGAAACTGGCCCGCAATGAACAGTGTATCACTTTACACCCATTAACGGCCCGTGGTGAAACTGGCCCGTAATGAACAGTATATCACTTTATACCCATTAAGGGCCCGTTATTCAGTTGGGCCGTTTCCAGCAAATGTTATCTTTCGGCCTTCTCAGAGCCCATTTATTCTTGGGCTCATTTCCAGCATTCGTTTACTTACGGCCCGTTACTGTCATTTTCTGCTTGTGGGCCAAATTCAGCCCGTGGTTACATCGGCCCGTTTGTGGTCCGTTAATACGTTGGGCCGTTTTCATAGCGTCATCAAATACGGCCTATTAACGATGGCCCGTTATGGTCATACGGCCCGTATAAGGCCCATTCATGATACGGCCCGTAGAAGGCCCATTGTTTCTACGGCCCGTAGAAGGCCCATTGTTTCTACGGCCCGTAGAAGGCCTACTGTTTCTACGGCCCGTAGAAGGCCCACTGTTTCTACGGCCCGTAGGAGGCCCAGTGTCACTACAGTAAATATTAGCCCATGGTTATTGTGGCCTAGTTTTAAAAAGAACTGCACTGACTACAAGCAAACAAATAAACAAGACAACAAGGAAATAAATAAGCAAGCAACTTATGCTAGGCTATCACGGCTGTTACACATATTACATCCACTGGGCATCAAAGTTCGCCACCAGTGCAAATATAGGGAACAAAGCAGCATATCATATACACTGGTTGTCAAAGTTGGCGACCAGCGCAAATAAACGCCGCAGCAAAACAAATCCAGAACTGAAACCACTTCAGAAGATCTCAAGAAACAATATCCTGGGTACCCATAATGCTGGCAAGATGCTTAGCAAGCTTATTAACTTTCTCTTGTTTGGCGCTTAAATCCTCCAGCGCTTGCTGTTGCACCAGAAAATATGCATCTGAATTCTGCAGGGACTTCCTCAGTCCTTCAGCTTCCTGTCGCAGCACATCTGATCGATGTCTTTCAACTTGAAGTTGAGACTCAAGAAGACGAACTGATTCAGGCAGCGAGTTCGAAGAGCTTGTGCCAGCAGTAGTGGCCAGTAACTCGAACACTACATCAAGACAGGACTTTTGGGTTCCCTCACTGTCGTCAAGATAGTTTTTATCAGCTTTCTTGGAGACCAACAGGGATGTCTCACTATCTTGAACCTTATCTGCATTACTTCCTTTACCATTGGATAACGCGGTACTGTTCTCCAATATTTTGTCCGCATTCTAAAAGAGAAACAAGCAGACACATCACATGTTTACCATGTTGTATATGAAACTCATTTTGGTAAATGAGTTCAGTAGTAAAGTGGACAGGATAACAGCATGAAACAAACATATATCTATGTACCATGGTCACTTTATGGTCTATATCATTCTAGTTTTTGTTGCCAAATCAAGATAGAGACACAGTTCAAATAATATTTGTTCAAGACAAAGCAGAATAGACAGAATATAAGTGTGGGTAACTATAGAGCAATAACAACACTTGTAATGTGCATGACATGAGAACATAACTGTTTATTCAATTGAAACTGAAATCAACATAGAGCAGGTTACAACAGCAAACCAGTTAAAGAAACAGGTTTAAAACATACCTGTTGCGCCATTGGAGTTTCAATTCCATCCTTCAAATTTGAAAATAGTTGGTATGAGTAAATACAGTAATGCAAGAGCAAAGGAGTATGAACCATAGCTACAGAACCTGACCTGAGAACAAATCTTCTTCTCCTTTAAGCGTTGAGTTGGGATTCGGAGTGGTGGTCCTCGTGCTTTGGGCACTGCAGTTCCCTTACTAACCGCTCGTGTTTGGGTGCTCTGTGGTGGAGACGGTGCTGTGTCAACTGGAACTGGGTTACTATCTGCCGGGGTTGGGGTTAGAAGGGGTGTAGCTGGTTCTCTGTCCAACTGGGTAGGGGTACAATCTGCGAGAGTCTGGGTTATGTGTGGTGGATCTGGTCCTTGGGCAAGTACAACCGTGGTTCTATCTGCATCAACTGGTAGCACTATCTTTTCTGAAGACCGTGTTGTTACTCCCTTAGATACTGCCATCACGCTCTCCAATTCAAATGGCTGATAAACAAGAAAAGTAATTGAAAGTATAGACATTGTATGATAGACAGGTGCAATGGATAGTGGGGAATAAAAGAGGGCATGAAATAATTCATATTTATGTTGTCTAACCAAACAGGATAGCATGACACAATTTCACATATATGATGGCTAACTAAACAGGATAGCATGACACAATTTCACATTATGATGGCTAACTAAAAAAGATGGAAAGACATAGTTCAAAATATGAGACTATGTAAACAGGATGACATGACATAACTATATAATGTGTTTATTAAATAGGTTGGCATGCCATAATTCACATACATTCATGGATAGAATGCCATAATTCTAAATATGATGACTGTAAACACTAAACAGGATGAGATGATATAACTATATGATGTCTTTATTAAATGGGTTGCCATGCCATAATTCAGATAGATGATGTGTATGTACTATGTAAACATGATGGCATGATATAATTCAAATATATGATTTATATAGTAAGCAAGTAAGCAGATGGCAATCTATATATGATGTAAAAACTAAGCAATGCAAGACAACATGCATGACATGGGTAATATAACCCTGCCAAGTTTGAGCATAGACCTCAGGGGGGAAATAGGACTGGTCATCAGTCTCTGAATCCTCCTCTGAGGAGCTCTCTGTAGCCAGCAAGATGTCTGCTTCAGCAGGTAGCATTGTCTGCTCTGAATACCTTGTTTTCACTCCAGATACTTCCATCACCGCTTCAAATGGCTGATGCACAGGAAGAGTAGTTGAATATACAAACGTTGTCGACAAATGGAACACGTAATACAAAAAAATGATAGCATGATATAATTCACATACATGATGATTGGCTAAACAGCATGGCATTGCATAATTCACATATATAATGCCTTTGCAACAAGATAGCATTGTATAATTCACATATATAATGTCTTGCAACAAGATGGCAATGCATAATTCACATATATGGTAATTAGACACTGAACAGGTGGCATTCACACAAAGCATGTCTAAACTAATCAAATGGCATAGCAATGCGAGACACCATACGCACGATATGAGCAACATAACCCTGCCAAGTTAGAGCATACACCTCGGGGGGGGGGGATAGGACTGGTCATCTGTCTCTGAATCCTCCTCTGAGGAGCTATCCGTAACCAGCGAGATATGCGCTTCGTCAGATAGCATAGTCTGCTCAGAAGACCTTGTTTTCACTCCAGAATTTGCCATCACCGTGTCAAATGGCTGATGCACACGAAGAGCAGTTGAATGTACTAACATTGTTGACAAATGTAATATGTAACGAAAAAAAGGATGGCCTGATATAATTTACATATAAGATGACTGGCTAAGCAGGATGGCATTGCAAAATTCACATATATGATGCCTGGCTAAACAAGGTGGCGTTGCATAATTCACATAAACGATGAATAAACTAAACAGATGGCATTCGCACAAAGGATGTCTAAACTAAGCAGATGACATATTTGATGTATAAAGTAAGCAATGCAAGACACCATATGCATGATATAACCAACATCAGCATGCCAAGTTAGAGCGAAGACCTCAGGGGGTAAATAGGAGTTATCTTCTCCTTCTGAATCCCCCTCAGAACAGATATCTTCCTCTCGATTACAATCCGAAATGCGTGGAGGGGGGCTGCCTTTGCGCCTACCATGGAGCGACGTCTGCATGAAATTATATTGCCACGCAAGGCTCGTCTCTTTTGCTCTACATGTTCAGTTCCATTGTTTACAATAACTGTCATGCATAGGAATAAAACATAGTGAGATTATGTAAGGAGTGCATGCAGAAATCCAGAGTGATGGTAGCAACCTGTGGATAGACCCAAAACCAATAATAGCAGGCAGATAATGGCTTCAGTTAATAAATACAGATAATGGCTTCTTTACTGTTTGTTTCCCACCCAACATGAAACTCATAGTAGACACCGGAGATTAACCAGATAGTAGATAGATACTATTGATAGCGGCCCCGATATGTACCCCACAACCATTTAAAAACTCAAGTTTGACCATTAGTTTGGAGCTGACTCAGAGTCTAATCGGTGAACAGGACGATAAAGTAGCATGTAATATTAAGCGATGCATAACGTAAGCAGACACGAAAGAGTGCGACCTCTCTTGCGGACCCGTGTAGTCCTCGAGGTCATCTGCTCGGTTGATGATGGTAATGCAGTTTTCATGGCTGCCAGCGGCGGGGAAGAAGATCTGAGGCGGCGAAAGACAGTCTGGAGGCCGGATCCCTGCTGTGCTGGACCCTTCTGTCGTTGGAGCAGCTGAGCTGGGGTGGACGACGGCGCAGCAGGAGCGGGACAAACCACGCAAGGTTTTCTTTGACAACTATCTGTAAGAGAAGTAATTCTGTAAGGGCTCGTTTGAATTGGAGGATTCCAACAATGCAGGGATAGGAAATAGACAGGAATAGGATAGGAATGCACGTGCAAAACAGAGAATTTAAAAACACAGGATTTCTGCCAATCTGGGTGTTTGATTCACAACAATTGGAAGATCACAGGATGCAAAGAAGCATGGTGAGATTAAGTCAAACCACAAGAAAATGTACGGTTATAATGCTATTATGCTACTATCTCTTAGTCTTGTGCTTCATGAATAGGAATTTGAAAAGGAGGACAAGTGAAAATTAAAATTCCTACGTTTTTTCTTTCAAGGAGACACTAAAGGAACAAATCCGTGTGCTCAGTGGACAATATATATAACATGTAGAGTAAAAAAGAGATGCAACAAGTGTACAACCTCTTTGGCGAAGCCATGTCGATCTCAGCGTGATTGGGTTGGCCGGTGAGGATGCTCCGGCTGACTTTGCTGTCGGAGGAGGGGAAGAAGATCTTAGGCGTCTGGAGATGGAGCCCGAGGTACTGCTCCGCTGTGATGGAGGGTTTCGTCGTTGGAGCAGCTCCGGTGAGTTGTACGACGCCGAGGCTGAAGCAGGACAAGAGAGACAACGAACAACGTTAACCTGAGTGGAATTCTAATAGCATCTCCAATACATGACGTAAAATACATAACCACAAAGTGCTAGATGTAAAATACATCAGCCGCTCATCTCTGAACTTAACTGTCGAAACTGAACTTAACTGTCGAAACTGAACCTAACTGTCGAAACTGAATTTTGCTGTCGAAACTGAATTTTGCTGTCGAAACTGAACGCACTAGCAAGGTGAGGCTACACGTCGGTCGACTGACTTTTTCATCTCTGGTCAGTCGATTTTGCAGCCGTTGGATACGAAATCAAGGGCCTGCGGTTCATCTTCAACCTCCACCCCCCTGAGCCGCCAGCCACCACCGGCCAAACAGCAGCCCCCCGCCGCCCGCGGCCGGCGGTGCGCCGCCCCGCCCGCCCCGAAAACACTCCCCACCGCCGGTCCGCCGCCGCCCCGGCCATCCCTCTAGGCCCCCCCCCCGTGCCGAGCTTTTTCTCCGGCGATCCCCACGCCACCGCCCGCCACCCCGCCACCGCCGGCGACCACCGCCCCCATCCTGAACCCTAAGATAGATAGTGGGGTACCTCTCCGGCGAGCCCCCCTCCCCGCTGCGGCTGGTTCTTCCTTCACCCCGGCGAGCCCACCCCTTGAAAATCGACTGACCCAAAAGTCGATTCAGTCGACTGAAGTGTAGCCAAATCGGAGCAGCATCGCAAGCAAGAGCAAGAGCGAGAGCAGCAGCGCGAGCAAGAGCAATAGCAAGAGCAGACCAGGCAGGGGACCGAGAGCAAGAGCAGAGCAGCAGCGCGAGCGAGAGCTAAAGCAGCAGCAGCTCCTACTGATGTGGACGTCGCCGCCGAGGGAGCGACGCCGTGGAGGAAGTGGCCGGCGACGCCGCCGTGGATGGAGCCGCGCCGTGTCGGCTCGGGACCGAGCGCCGGCAGCACCGTGAGATCGAATCAAGAAGAAAATGCGGCGATTAGTGTACAACCTCTTTGGTGGCGCCGATTAGGCCGCAGCTTCATCCGAGGAAACGGTGATGATGATGCTCTTCCGGTGGTGCAGGTGAAGACGGCGGTGTGGGAATGGAGGTGGCGCGAAAGACGAGGGGAACGTCGGGGCAGCTCCTTGGAGGTGGAGGACGGGGTGGCTGAACCGGCGGGACGATGAGATCGACGACGGATCCTCATCCGGTACGGTGGATGAGGGACGTCGAGGTGTTGCTGTGGACGACGTCGTCGGGGAAGAGGCTCCGGCTGGGTGGCGGACGGAGCAGGGTGTGGGGTTTCGTCGCGGGTTTTCGCGGCCTCGGTGTACGAATGGGTGGGCGGATGGGATGGCAGTGGGGAACCATGGCTTAGAGACGCGCTTGTCCGAAATGTGGGGTAAGTTACGAAAGTACCCCCCACCGATTTGAGGCGGTTCTTTCGGTTCAGGGGTACCACGGGCATTTCGCGTGTCGGGATTTCACAGGAGGTGGGAGTTTTCGCGCGCGTTGTAATTTCGGAATAGCAAGGCGCGGGTTGAGATGGAGGGAGTTGTCGGAGCACAACGAGACAAAGATATATCTTAAATATTTCGGGCTAACAAGGCGCGGGTTGAAATTTCCGGACAAGCCTAACGTGTACTGTACCAAATCAATGCGCACTACAAATGTCATTCAAAACTTTGAATTCATGTTATGTTCAATTAAAATATTTCGCTACGTGTATAATGCATGCAACCTACTACTCAAATGAACGTTTTAGTGCATTCCAAACGTATATACTACCGCTTCAATATGAACTAAATTTGAATAAGATCTACAGTAATGATTGTTGTGAAGTCAAAGCATTTGAATTCGTTTCTCTGTTTTAATAAGATCTACAATCATCATTATTGTCAAGTTAAACCATCGTTTGTGTATTATCTTCACAGCACACCACATGATTAGTCTCGAGTTACATATGAACTATGTGTACTATATGAACTCGAACTAGATTTTTTGAATCCACTTTATTTTGATTTCAAATCACATTACATTTCTAGCTCTAGCTAGATCTTCATAATCTAAACCATGTCTCATATGTATAATGTGTTTATCACATTATGTATGGTGCCCCGCCCCCTACGCCTACAAGTATTTAGATGTGAGTTGCAAACACCACACATTACCACAAATTCAAATAAAATGTGAGAATGTTCGATATATAGTATTGTTTAGATTGCTCGATATTTAGTTGTAAGCTGCAAACGCCGCACATTATCACAAATTCAAATAAAATGTGAGATTGTTTGATGTATAGTATGGTTTAGATTGTTCGGCATTTAGCTGTGAGTTGCAAACGCCATGCATTATCACATTATGGTATAACATGTGCACAACACGTGTATCACCGCTATATTCATGCATGCAATGTTTAAAACACTATGATCTCCTATTCAAATATATGAATCCGCTTTCATATCAAATTATGATCTTTGTTAGTCTCTTACACCCACACAATCCTCTAACCTTTGTAGCTACCACTAACTTTCTCTCGTGCATGCACACGCCCTCCTCGCCCTCCCCCTCCCTCGGCATTCTATCCACCGGGCACATTCATTTTTTTCTTTAGGTCGTTCTCCCAGAGTCTCCACAACTCCTTTCCGACACACACCGATCGATAAACCTCTCCAGCGATGCCTGCCTACAGCATACACACACAGCTTCAATCTCCTCCTTTATGTGTCCTTGCCTCGTGTCTCTCATATGGTCAGACACACGTGTAAACTCTCGCCCCTCTTTTCATCGATCTCACAACCGCACACTCCTCCCCCTATCTAGCTAGTAGTTGGGCCTCTCGCACCACCTCCTAGCTCCATTCTCTCTGTCTATCCGTCTCGCTGGGCCTTATTTGCCTCTAACAAATGGACGTACACCGACCGATCTCTCGCTATACATATAGCCAGCTAGGTCCTTATAACTCGTTTTTACCCACACATCGATCGATCTACCTCATTAGTTGTGTCTCTCCCTTCCTCCGACAAACAACAATTGATCTACCGATCTAGTTAGGTTTGCTTACCAAACACATGGTTCCCCTTCATCATCCATGGATGCGTCCCGACAGATCTATCACGCACAGGCACACACAGAAACACATCCCCACTCTTATTGATAACATTGCAGTTCCACCCTCAGTTTGTCTAGTAGGCCTCTCCCAACATCTCCGAGAAGCAACTCCATCACCCATCCAGCACTCTACCCCTCTCCCTCCCTCTCCCTCCCTCTCTCTCTCTCTCTCTCTCTCTGTCCCATCATATTTCCCATCCTTCGGTTATGTATGGATGTCGACCGATCTCCCTCAAGACATAGCTGGGTCTCTCCTTCTCAACACATATACGAGTCGTTCTACCTCTATAGTTAGGCCTCTGCCTACCCCTCCCCCACCCCCTCCCCCCACACACACCGATACATCAAGCGCTCTAGTCATGTCTCCCTGCCACACACAAACTTGACATGTGCCCTCTAACGTTCCGGTAGGCCAGTCGCCCTATATCTTTGACTTGCACACACACACACACACACACAATTTCGATGGCTCTCTTCATCGATCTCGCACCCACCCACTTCATCCTCTCTTCGACTCTATCGATAGCTATGACCCCTCCCTCTCTTCTCGTGGATTGCCCGACCCTCTATGTATGATATGGATAGGCCTCCATTTCACACACATTGCATGCAAAATTTTGTTTGAGATGTCATCGACACATATTCCCACAAATAATTCACGAAATCAACCCCCACCCCACCCCCACCCCCACCACAAAACAAAAAACACTCACGAACGCGGTTTGTATCTCTCACACACACCCACGTAGGTGGGGGACGTGCACGAAGAGAAGAGGTGCATGCACGGCGCACGTACTCCCGTCTCTTTCCCAACCACACCCGCGCGGGTACACGGTGGAGCTCATTTCTGTACGAAAAAGGCAGCCCACGTGGTAATTTGGCACGTGTACTGGTTGTCCACTTGGTGGAGGGAGGATCGTCTACCACGGGTGAACAAACAAATTGCGACTTGACGCGTTATGTTAAATTAAAAAAAGAGGCAAACCATGTGGGGCCTACCTTAGAGGCAAGGCTCTATACACTGGAGTACTTTTGATGTGTCCCGTCAACTCGCAGAACGAGGAGAAGCTTGCTTAGTACGCCGTCTCCCCCGCCCACGGGCGCGGTGGCTCGCAGGATGAGGTGAAGCTTGCTCCTCCCTCGCCCATGCGCGCGGTGGCTCGCAGGACGAGGAGAAAAATTTACTACTCCCTCCGTTTACTCCTCGTCCCTACTACCTTGGTTATAGAGATTATATCATATTGTTTGGAATATATATGTCCTTTAGTAGATTTCAATATGAACTACTAGTACATACTCCAAACACTGATGTATATAGACGTATTTTAGAGTGTACATTCACTCATTTTGCTCCGTATGTAGTAGCACTCTCCCTCGCCCCTCGACCCTCGCCCACGTGGTGGACGTGCAGCAATTCATTCGGTCTCATATAGCCAGAACGATATATACTGCACTACCATTATTGCTCGACTTCCCGAAGAGGCGAAGAGCCAATCGCAAGGTTAATATTTTGGAGATGCCAAGCGCAAGGTTATAGGAGAACGAGTAGTAGGTGCCGCGTCATTTATAAATAATTTTTTTTCTTCAGTGGCACGTACGCAATATGATAGGTTCATATGGAGAGAAAAGGAAACCGCTCCACTATATACATAGTCAGGACGGGCCAGCCTACACGGTTGCTTGCTGGGGTTGCTCTCTTCACACTCTCTCGCACAAAACGACTGTGGCCACATCTCTAACATCCCGGCGGATCACGTCCGCTTGGGGAAGGGGTGGATGCTTAGTGTAGATGCGGTGGCCGTCGCCGACGGCGAAAACCCACTGTCGGCACGTCCCGATCAGGGGTCCCCGCCGTTCTCTCTCACAAAGCCGGTGAGGTTGCCTTCGTCCCTTGCTCACTGCCGCGACGTGGGCAGTTGCCGCCTCCCGCCGCCCTCCTCAAGGTTGAGCTACGTCCCTCAGGTACAACTCCCTTTACAGCCGGCTTGCACCACTGCTCCAGCTGCCCACATCACTCCCTGTGGATATTTCTCTACTTCTTTGCCCCGCACATACCTGATACCTCTACTGGCTTCTACGTACTGTATTTGTGATGAGTTTATGTCTCATCAACTAGTCCTAGTAATCTTATTCTAATCACGCTTCTTCAATTTCTTTGCCACAGGGATGCTCATCTCGATTTTGGTGAAACTGCACAAAATGAACCGATGGTCAAAAGGTTGCAAACTTCATTTATTAGGAAGCTCGAACGTTGCCAGCAAATTGAAGCCTGGTCAGGGTTCACGGTTCAAGGGCTAGGGACTGCATGGATCGTTTTTTTCTTTAGCTGCCTCTGTTCCAAAATAAGTGTCAACTTTAGTAGTAGTACAACTTTGTACTAAAGTTTGCACAAAGTTGAGACACTTATTTTGGAACGGAGGGAGTACATATTTGCTATGATCTGTCAATCATTGAGATGCAATAGCATGCATGTTAGTCTCCTTTGTATTTGATGAAATGTTGCAACGGGCAACCTTGGACGCAAGATACATGTAACAGGAGCTGGAAGCTTCATAGCATTGTACAAATTTATCTCGCTGATAAATTACAGTACGTACTAGTACTATACTAGTACTTCCTCCGTTCCTAAATATAAGTCTTTGTAGAGATTTCACCATTAACCACATGCGGATGTATATAGATGCATTTTAAGTGTAGATTCATTCATTTTGTTCCGTATGTAGTTCACCTAGTGGAATCTCTACAAAGACTTATCTACTAGTAATAGCTAGCCCCCACTACTAGGAATTCTCTATCCTCTCCTTGAGCCACATCATCAAAATTGACGTAGCCGTTAGATGAAGTAAATCAGTCATAATAGCCGTCTGATCTAGACGTTGAGAGGCTCCGCACTAAGCCACATGCAAGCATGCAGAAATACCGTGGCACATGCATGTGAGTGGGTTTTAAATCACATCAACATGTCTGCATGCAAGCATGCACCGGTAGCATGCATGTAAGTGAGCTTTTAAGTCCCATTAACATGTCAAAAAGAAAAATATAATCCCATTATGCAGTAGGAGTTGGCTGATCTTTTTTCCTTACGTGGGATGATCTAAATGATGATGGGAGTTTATTTAGTTTGGCTACCACATTTGTCATGCGGTTATAGATTTTTTTTAGTTCTATGAAATCGATAATTTTGCGCAGAGAGATATACCGCTGTTCCGCGGCAACGCGCGGGGACTCATCTAGTAATATTTAGGAACGGAGGGAGTACTATGTAAAGAGTTAGGTGTCGCACGGTGATAGTGTGAGGTGGGCCATGTAATCACTGAGCCTGCGTGTTTTCACTGCTCTTGCACTCCTCCGCTGTAAGAATGGAGAAAATTGTAATCTACTACCTCCTTTCGCCGAAAGCGTGGGACATCCAGCAGTCCTACCACCTCAGTAATAAAGACCAATGAGCCGTCAAATCACATAGACCCAGCAGTAAGTTGGACGGACGAAGCAACCATCACTCTTGCGCCAGTGAGAGGTCGCGTCCGCTCTGCCCGGGCATGAATGCGGCACCGATTCTTTGGAGCGGCGCTGACCGTTTCGGGCGGGAAGCGCGCGCGGGCGATGGAGGGGCTTTGGGTGGGCCAGGCTGGTCAGGAGCGGGCGTGGCAGCTGTCCGCATGTCCCTACCGGACACGCCCGGAAACGAGAGGATGCACCGACTCTCGCGGCTAAAATCGTACACTACACACCATATCTCTGTAGGAGTAGGTCGATCTGTCGCACTCTCTAACACACACATGCTGTTAAACACACACACGCACACGCACGCACCTTGGTCCCGTTGCACCTTCTAACGTGACTTATTACACCTAGACGGAGGGAGTAGTAAGTATACGAGATACGGTGGCACACTGACTTAAGTCGAATACAAGTGCCCAAAATTTGTGTGCATGTTATAATAAGGATTCACTTAAAATAGTACGTGAGCGAACAGAGGGATCAATTGGACAGTGTTCCCGAGCAGTAGCGAGATGTGTGAGGTAGTAAGATACACCGCTGGCGCTTTTAATTTTTCTTATTAATTTGTTTGTTTCACCCTCTGACTGGTGGGACCCAACGTACTACGTGGAGAGAGGTAAGGTGACTAAGGCTGCATTATTTCTGCACCACTGTGGATAGTCTTACCACCAAAGCCACATGACACGATTATGATTGAAATCCTAATGACTCCCACACACACAAAAAAACACGGCATGCCTGTCACACGAATGCAGGAATGTATAAAAGGTTATTTTCCTCTCGTTGAACATAACGGGAGGGTTGTGTAGCTGGTTAGCCTGTTCGCTCATCAAACTTGAGGTCTCGGGTTCGATAACTACACTTGAGCATAATTTTTGCCAGGAGGATTCTTTGACTGGTCAAAATGTTTTCTAGGGTTTGCACGCTTCACACTCTCTCTCCAGTATATATATACACGCTGGAGCCTCAGCGCTTGTAGTTGCTCTCTTCACACTCTCTCGCCCTCTCCAGATCTAAACAAGACTTCGTTGGCCTCTCTCTCCCCTCACTGCTGCTCAAAGAGCCGGCAGGATCCGTCCGCCGGGAAGGGAAGGAGGCTTAACGATGTCGCCGTCGGCGAGGGAGGGAATCCACTACCGGCGCTGCTGTTCACTTTCCACCCAGCGGCGGCGCGGGAGGGCCTCCGACCCCTTCTTCTTCGCCGCCGTCCCGTCGCCCACCGAACCACGCCCCAAGAACCTTAAGGTATATTTTACTTACTCCACATGCATTGCTCTAGCTGCATGTATACCATGAATCTAGGACGTGGTTCAAAGAGGAAAGGAGTGGGGGAAAGTAGTGGGAAAAGTTGTATATAGCATGAATCTAGGACGTGGTTCAAAGAGGAAATGAAGGGGGAAAGTTGTATAGCATGAATCTAGGACGTGGTTCAAAGAGGAAAGGAATGGGGGAAAGTAGTGGGGAAAGTTGTATCGCATAAATCTAGGACGTGGTTCAAAGAGGAAAGGAAGGGGCGAAAGTACTAGTTCAAAAAGGAAAGGAAGGGACAAGGCTGTAGAGTTTGAGCAGGACTAGATTTGCTGCGCTCACATAGGGAAAGGTGTCTAAAGATAACAAAACTGGGACCAACACAAATATGCTCCTTGGTTGTTTGTTCTTTGTTGCAACAGACTGTGCATGACCACAGTACATCGGTAGATGCACATGGTGCTGGTGCGTCCACTGTCCCGTGCAACTCATTAGCTGTTGTTAATCTAAGGCCCTGTTTGGTTAAAAACTCCCTAGTCCCTACCTGCTTGGTTCCAGGGACTAAACATGGACTAGAGGTTATTAAATGACATGATAAAAGACCATGTTACCCCTAGTAATGAACTAATAGAAACAAGGTGCGATGCGTGGCAGGGGCAACTGTTGGAAAAAGTCCCAAAAAGACTCCCTCGGGGTCTTCTTTCTTTAGTCCCAAATGCCCACTTTTAGTCCCGAAAAGTCCCTCCTGTTTGGTTTAGATGTGACTGACACGGAGTTTTTTTAGTCCCTACACCAAAATGTCCCTGTAAACAAACACCCTCTAATAATGCCGCTGGAAAATTGATGCAATGCCACAGTTAAAAGCAAATTACATGTTTAACGAATTTTATTGTTAATATAATCTCTATGTTAATATTAATCAATGCCACCGTTTGAGAAATGCTACTGTCTTGCTTTCTTTCCCATTTAGATAAGGTAGATGCTTCTTTTTGTTGGCTTCTGTGTCATCCACCGTTATTGACCACTAATTGTTTCCTTTGCACCTCTGTGTAAACAGGGTTATCTACTTCACCTCGTTGCCATTGTGACCTTTTGTTGCACTGCACAAAACACTTTTGTTTTAAGAGTGTTTTGTGCAGTTCAACCAAAATGTCACACCGACAACGTTGCTTGATTGCTTGATCTTAGTGGAACTGCACAAGAGGAGATCTTACTTCCTATCCGTTAAGGCGAATTTGGTTCAGATCTTCTTCTTGTGAGTTGTTTGAATTCCGCATCATGAGAGGTCAGTACTAGCCTTCTTTCACATGATTCTGCAGTGTGCTTTCATATGTTGTGCTACTTGTACGATAATGTTGCTTGATTTTAGTGAACTGCACAAATGGAGACAAGACTTCCAATCTGTATGTGCACCGTAATATCCCATTGAGGTAAGATAAGGATATTTCACAACTGCTGGCCTGTATTTTGCCACTTTCATCAGAAAATTAAGTTTAGTACTATACTTGTGCTCCCTAATTGACATGCCAAATCTTACATTGAAGGCGAAGCTTGTCTGTTATTGAACCAAGTGATGAAGGGGAAGAACAAGCGGAAGAAAAACAAAAATCAACTCCCGGTGCTGTAATGAAGCACTGGAACTGTGATGACACAAGTAATGATATAGTTTTGCATCTTAATTTATTGCTATGGCTGGAACGAGCAATTGTTTTGCCACTGATTTGATGCCATACGTAATTATCTCTACTTGTGCAAACAGGGATCTTCTTTGAAGATACCATATATTTTAGTGGAACTGCACAAAAAGATGTTGGAAACATTAAACTAATCGAGGAGTATATAGTAAGCATGGCCACCATAGTAGATAGCAACAGATGGTTCCGGAGAAGTGCTTGATCTGTATGCTCTACACAATAAGCCTCCTGACAAAGGTTGGTACTCGCCCACTAATTCATCCATATGATTGAGCTTTGTCATCTCTATTGGTGTTGTGCTACTGTTTAGATACTGTCATGAAAAAGTGGTATTGTCCTTGAGAAGTGCTTCATCTGTGTTGTTTTAAATATTTCCTTTCCTTTTTTTCGAGCAAATAGGGATGCTAGCATTTAGTTGTCCTCTTGTCTTTGCACAATAGGATCATCTTCCTCTGAAGAAGAATATGGAGTACGTGAAGTGACTAGTTCCGATTATGCCAGGATGAAGAAGCCCTGTCTATCTTCTCATCAGAAGGAGCAGTTGAAGGATGGTTACATTACTCCCCACAAGACCAAACTAACTTCAGCTCAGAAGGACTGACAAATCTCCATTTTTTTGCTGTGATGCGCGAGTACAATGTTGTTCTAGGATTCTCATCAGAAGGAGCAGTTGAAGGATGGTTACATTACTCCCCACAAGACCAAACTAACTTCAGCTCAGAAGGACTGACAAATCTCCATTTTTTGCTGTGATGCGCGAGTACAATGTTGTTCTAGGATTCTTTCTGGTGAGTTCCATTTTTCTAAAAGTGTGCTCTACATGGACCATGTAGGTGCCTGTTTAAACTGTCAATTCATAGTACATTTTGCTTTATACTAATCACTTTTTTTGTATTTGTGCAAACAGGGGTGATCAGCTTGATTTCAATGGGAACTGCACAAAATGTTCATGAATACATCGAATCATTCATTTCCACCACAAGAAAGGAGGTGCCGATAAGTTCAAGGCGTTGCAACATATAAGGGCGAAATCATACAAGCTACGCGTGAATTTGGTTGATTTTGGTGGAACTGCACAAAAAGAACAGTTGGTTTATTTAGCACGAGGTGCCATGTCAATGTCCGAACTGATGGCAAACCCTGCCCATTCCACAATCGTAGGCATTTGATATTTTGGAATGGGACAACCTTGTCAAATTTTTCTCATTGATTTTAAGATATGCGTTTGATATTTTCGAATGGGACGCCCTTGCTGTCAGCAGCATCGATCAATTTTTTCTTTATTCTTTAGTTGTGAAGTAAATATTGCCTCTAACATGTGAGTCGCTGAGATGCATAATCATTGATTGTTTTGAATGTTCTCTATGAATTGCTAGCCCTGTGTGTTTGATTGCAATGTACAGAAACACTAAAAAGCTGCTCAAACTCTTTGTACTCCTTCTGTTCCTTTTTACTTCTCACAATGTGAAAGTGCATACTTTTTTGTATAAGATTGGTCAAAGTAGAGATACTTTGGCTGCAGACAAAACTTGTATAGAAAGGACCGGAGGGAGTACATGTGAAACTGCTGCAAAACGAGGTGATCACCCTGAATAATGCAAGTACGTATTGTTTTGCATGTTCATCCAATGCCAGTGATACAGGAATTCGAACTAATCGAAATAAATTCATTCATACACGGTCGGATTTCTTATAAACATGCCGGATTTAATTACATTTCATACATTCTTCAACTAAAAAGGGGTGGTTGTGGCCGCATGCATCTCCCAGATGCAGAGGCCGGGGGTCATCCTCCTTTTCTAAAAAAACACTAAAAAGGGGTGCGCTGGAGGTATAATTAATTAACCGAAGCTACCCACCTGTGTCCCGCTGAGCCGAACAGAAGCTTCAGTGACTTAACTGCAGGTGCAGTTGCATAACTGACATGTGGCCTGTTGGGCGCACGTGTCAGTCAGCCAACTGCACCACCAGTTAAGTAGAAGCAGCGTTCTTCTCTAGTGCAGCTCTCCGACTCCATGTCGCCGCCAAGAAGCTAACCGGCCGTCAATGGTCAACCCGTCTAGCTTGGCTTCAACCGGAGGGTAGCAGCGATGGCCTTACTTGGACCCGAGCGGTGGCGACCTACCGTGTTCTACTCTTCCTCGTTTTCTGTGTGGCGCGGCCTCGTTGGATGCGGGGCGGGGCCTTGGCGGAGCCGGCGATGTCCTTTGTCTCGTTGCCGACGGGTGGCGCCTCAGCGGAGCGGTGGAAATCCTATCCCACGTTGCCGGCAGGGTGGGGCCTCGGCTAAGCCGGCGATGTCCTCTACCTCGTTGTTGGCGGGGCGGGGCCTTGGCGGAGCTGGCGGTGTCCTCTGCGTCGTTGTTGGCACCACGGGGCCTCAGCGGAGCAGGGCGTCGTCAACGCCAGTGGAGCAGGGACTCGTCGGAGCCGGCATTGTCCTCTGCCTGGTCCTCGATCTCGCCAAACAGCGCCACACCCGCTTCATCGCCCTCTTTGCTAGCCTCTTTGTAGGCGGCCGCAGCCTCCGCCACCCGCATGCGGTACCGCCAGCGCTCGAGGCAGCCCTTGCGGGCGGAGCGGTACGAGTCGAGCAGCGCCTCCTGCTCCGTCCGCTCCGTGGTGATCTGCTCCTCCGCCTGCAGGTGCGCCTGTAAGAGATGTTGGTTGTAGGCGGCGTCGGCTTGCGCCTCCCGGAACTGCTCCTCACACATCTGCCTCACCCTGTCCATATATTGGGCACGGGCCTCGCCGATGGTCATGGTGCAATGCACCAGCGAGGATGGCGCAGAGGAGGGGGTTGGCGCCGGATCATCGACTACCATGTTCTCCATTGGGACGTCGTCGTCCTTCGCCTGCCTGCCGGCCAACCGGTCGGCAGCAATGGCTGCCATCTCCTTGTGGTCCGTCGTCCGACCGTACCGAAGAGCGCTGGAGCGCGAGGAAGCCATGGTGGGCAGTAGTGGTGTGGACATGAGAAAGGGAACGGATGCGGATGACTGCGGCTATAGCCGGCGTAGTAGTTTATATAGCAATGGTGGGTGGGCGGAGGGACGGACGTGTGGCGCCGGAGTAGCCGCCTCGGCAACCGCGTATCATTAATGTGTGCGGCAGATGGACGGACGGACGACACTTGTGTCGTTTGAAGCCGGAGCAACCGCCTGCACCGGGAAGCGGGGCGACCGGCGCTGACTGTTTCGGGCGGAAAGCGCGCGCGGGCGAGGAGATGACTTTACTTGGATAGGATGACAATGGGGACCCACCAGGTCCATAGCCTCACGCACGCAAGTGCCTCCTTATTTATTATATTTATATATATAACTATAATTTATTTTGCTTCCTCCTTGTTTCCTGACATCACGGTCCCACACCATTGTCAACCTATGTACTCCCTCCTTTCCGGTTTATAGGGCTTATCTCAAAATTTTAGTTTTTCCATTTTATAAGGCTCAATTTGGTTGTTTTCCATCACATGTTCAGATTCCAAGGTGCATTAAATCATTGCATGCAAGTATTAAGAGAAAATTGACCAATGCATGTCCTTTATGCATTCATGCATTGCAATTAATGCATTGATAAACATAATTTTTGAGGATAACAAGGGCATTAATTAGGTGCTTTTGCAAAACTACAAAAAGTATTCCACCACTCGCCATCTACCTTGATTGGTGAGATTTTTGAATTGAGCATTATAAACCGGAAAGGAGGGAGTAGTCAATAAACGAGAGAATTGCACAAGAAGCGGCCGACAGCTGGGACCAAGCAGCTCGAGCAGTATTTGTGTTTTTGAGGTGTGAGCACTGCAGAGTTTTTCGATGTTTACCCCAGATATTATTTTTTCTCCTCTGAACAACAACGAAAACATCGCTGCAGGTATTAACTGGGCGGGCTGTGGCCCGTCTAGCCCAGGCCAGATATCCAGCCCAGATATTAATTTTTTTCAAGCTGAAAATGGCTAGCCCAGCTATACTTTTTTTGAGGAATACCCAGGCAAGGTCAAGTTGTTATTCTCCGCCCCGCTGGGCTGCAAATCTTTCCTAGGAGGGATGCATTAGGCTTAACAAGAAAATGGGCTTTAAGAAATAATAAATGGGATGTAATTATAAAAACTGGGTAGTAACTATAAAAAAATGCACCAAACAGTGATTACTTTATAAAATATTATTTTTGGAATATTGAAAATTTTAATTTCATTAATTGTTGCGAGCGCAATGTTTCGTTGGATTTTTACGTAATATAAATTTATATTGAAATTGTATTTAATCTGACTAGAAATTTCGGGATAAAAATATTCGGATCCCATCAAAATGTGGGAAATTTTATTGAATTCTGTTTTGAACGGTTGGTTGAAATGGGCTGTACTTTTAACAAACTGTAAATGGGCTGTAGTAAATTCCATTAGAATTCAAAAATGGGCTACACATTCTTACAAATCTCAAATGGGCTATAAGTTCTCTGCCACACACTTCTGGCC
Source organism: Triticum aestivum (assembly GCF_018294505.1). Classification (NCBI taxonomy): domain Eukaryota; kingdom Viridiplantae; phylum Streptophyta; class Magnoliopsida; order Poales; family Poaceae; genus Triticum; species Triticum aestivum. Next base: position 618,683,414 of record NC_057801.1, read on the forward strand.
TTACTAAGTTGACGCGTCCCCTAAAAAAACAGAGTTGACGCGTATGCAAGGCTTTGTCAACTTATAGTTAACATACAGTTCTAGCAGCAATGGCCGTTGGATGTCGATCCAACGGATGCTGTGCTTCTTCTTCAATCTCGGATATTCTAGCTTCACCCGCCCAAGAAATGATTCCTCCCCCTGACATCTGGGGCGCACCATTTCGGAAGCTGACCTGTGGGCCTACTATGTTGACGTACCAAGGGCTTTGTCAACTTAGTCAATATAAACGATTCTAGCTGCAGTGACCGTACAATGTCCATCCAACGGCCATCGTGCTTCTTCAACCTCTGGTCTTCTTGCTCCAGCCGCCCAAAGCAGCGCCGGTCGTGCCGCCTGCTCCTGCCTCCCGTGGTCCGCTGTGCTGCCGCAGAGGCCTCACCACCCCGTACTACTCCCACCGCTGGCCAGGCCATCCCTCCATTCACCCACACCCCCTGTTATTCTGTGGCGACGACAGCGCAGCCGAACCGGTGAACCCTCGTACTCCTCTCCGTGTGTGCATCCACTGCCGCGTCTTCCCCGACTCCGCGTCGTCCCCTTCCTAGGCCTCGCCGTCTTCCACCGCCGTGGTGCTCTCGGCGCGGCGTGGTCAACGTGGTCAAGGAACGACTTCCATCGGACGTGGACTGTACGTGGAGAGGCTAACAGCAGGGTCCACGGTAGCCGCAAGGAAGTGCCTCCTTATTACGCGCAAAATAATTATTCCTCCACCTGACAGCGGGGACCCACTGGACGGGCCACCGTATTTCGTGAAAAAATGATTCGCCCCCTGACTGCTGGGACCCACGAGCTACATCTTCGCACACAAGGAAGTGTGTCCGAAAAAAACAATTCGCCCCCCTGACTACTGGGACCCACCAGCTACATCTTCGCACGCAAGGAAGTGCGTCCGAAAAAAACGATTCGCCCCCCGACTGCTGGGACCCACCAGCTACACCTTCGCACGCAAGGAAGTGCGTCTGGGCAAAAAAAAAATGATTCGCCCCCCTGACTGCTGGGACCCAGCAGCTACACCTTCGCATGCAAGGAAGTGCGTCCGGGCAAAAAAATGATTTACCCCCTGACTGCTGAGACCCAGCAGCTACACCTTCACACGCAAGGAAGTGCGTCCGGGCAAAAAAAAACGATTCGCCCCCCTGACTGCTGGGACCCACCAGCTACATCTTCGCACGCAAGGAAGGGCTTGACAGTCGGGACCCACCTGGTCGATGCTTACATAGCGTTGTCATTCTGGTCGCGAATGTGTACGTACATACTAGTGGATGTAGAGGCATGCACGTGTCGTAGTAGAGGCGCGCATGTAGCATGTACACGTACGTACAGCGGCCAGGGTGCAAGAAAGAAAATACGGCCACGTATGTGTACATATGGGCGGGGTCTCGAACGCTTAGTCGCGCATACGTACGGCGAGGGTTCGTGTTCATGGGGAGGCAACGGAATGCGTCGTGTTCATGGGGAGGCAACGGAATGCGTCGTGTTCATGGGGAGGCAATGAAATGCGTCGTGTTCATGGGGAGGCAACGGAATGCGTCGTGTTCATCGGGAGGCAACGGAACGCGTGGGAGCCAATTGGCTTGGACGGAACAGGCGATGGAAACGAGGCCTGGCGTACTGCAGAACGGAGGAAACGGCCTTGTGTTCGACCGGCCACATTCGGAATGGGGTCCTGTTGATCGGGAGGGGTGTGGCGTACCGCAAAATGGAGGAAATGGACCTCCTACGGTCGAAACGGGGGTCCTGTTGATTGGGAGGGGTGTGGCGTACCGCAAAACAGAGGAAACGGACCTCCTACGGTCGAAACGGGGGTCCTGTTGATCGGGAGGGGTGTGGCGTACCGCAAAACGGAGGAAACAGACCTCCTACGGTCGAAATGGGGGTCATGTTCATCGGGAGGGGTGTGGCGTACCGCAAAACAGAGGAAACGGACCTCCTACGGTCGAAACGGGGGTCCTGTTCATTGGGAGGGGTGTGGCGTACCGCAAAACGGACGAAACGGACTTGTGTTGGAGCGCTACAGTCGAAACAGGGGTCCTGTTCATCAGGAGGGCTGTGGCGTACCCCAAAACAGGACTCCACGGGATACTGTTCATCTCCACCGTCGACCTCCTCCAGCCTCCACGGGCTACCGTCGACCTCCTCCATCCTCCACGGGCTCCTGTTCATCCAGCCTCCACCGCGCACTACTCCACCGGCTACTGTTCAACCACCCGTCCACCGTCTACTGTTCATCCAACCCTCCACCATCTACTGTTCATCCAACCCTCCACACCACGGGGTCCTGTTCAACCAGCCCTCCACGGCCACCCCTCCACCGTCTACTGTTCATCTAGCCCTCCACACGACGGGGTCCTATTCATCCAGAGGCAACGCCACCGCTCACTGTTCATCCACTCCCCCACCCACAACACTCACTGTTCATCCAATGGATCGGCTTCAGTTAGCAGCAGTAGCGAAGGAATCACTCCATCGGGTTTAGTAAACAGCCATCAATCGATCGCTCGGGTTCAGTAATGCATAGCCTGCAGTGCAATCGCTCGGGTTCAGTTAGAGACCAACGCCTCGCTCGGGTTCAGTTAGAGCCAACGCCTCGCACACACGCGCGTACGTGTACGAGAGAAACGCGCATCGCTCGGCCCTTGACCTCCCACCGTAACCGTCAACTCCCCAAAATTTTCCTACCCCTCGCTTCTACCATGGTTTTTTCCGTCATGGACGGTCCAAAGAATGTCATGCAGCTGCGTCTCCGGCCCGCCCAGGACGAAAATCCCATTTTATGTCTTGATTTTTTGTCATAGAAGTAGGATCCCACCACATCTATGATGATACCGGGTTCTGTCACAATTATCGTCATAGAAGTGTCATACGTATGACAGAAAAAAATTCGTTCGGCCCAAAATGTCACAGATGTGTCTTTTTTTGTAGTGACAACATCAAGTGCGCACAGTACATCAGCAATCAAGGAAAGTGAAACCACCACTGTGCCAACAGCAAGATGAAGTGAGGCATCTGGAGTTGTGTCTGTCCTACCCCCATCAGTCACCATAGAACCCCAAGCTGTCAGTGTACCAATCCCGGAAACTGCATTGCCAACTCAAGTAGTCACTGTGCCAACCACAACAGTCAGTGTGCTAACTCCAACCCCAACCCCAACCCATTCAGTCACCATGGAACCCTCAGCTGTCAATAATGTTGTGCAGGCTCAGAAACAACATTCGCCTACTTTTTGTGCTCTTGATCAACAGGACACCCTTACACAAGAGCAAGTTTATGACCTTGTTTCGAGGTGTATACCGCCAAGACTGCCGCGAATCATAATTGCACGAACCAAGTCAGCAGGTGATGCACCGAAGGATGTCCAAGGAGAGAACAACGGTGTGCATCCCATTATTAGAGTATCATCAGCAAGATCATATCACGACCACGGGTTCTGCGACGCTCCACCATTTGACTTGGGTTTGGATTTTGATGATGACCCCCCAGTTGCCAAAGTGGCCGAGCCTAAAAATTACAAGTGACACCATAAGAGGCAGGGTTATCTAAGAGCAGCGAGCTAGATGATTGGATCCGGAAACTGTGAGAGAGGTTTGTGCTGCTGCAGATAAGGTGGTCACTGGGAAGGCACCAATTCATATCATCATTTTGAATTCTCCAGATGAGTTTCACACCCCAGATGTGATAGGTGTTCTAGGGGGTGCAAGTGGGTCTGGCAGTACCACATCTGGCCCACCAGAGCAAAAACGCACAAGGAGGATAATCAAGCCAGCTATTGTCCAGAGGTCTCCCTACATCGACTACAACAAAACAAAGGTGTTCACTTGCAATGAACAAGTGAACATGCTTTATGCGGCAGTCCTCTATTATGTAAGGAATATACCTGGAGCAAACGTCATAGAAACAAGGTAAAACTAATGCATTTTATGGTAAATCTGTATCCCCTCTTCTATCTTTAGTTGGCCAATCAGTCTATTACGTTTGAATCTTCATGTTTATGGATTTTTTGCACAAAAATGATAATATAGTTGAACATCTTTTATTATTGTCATAGACATATGTAATAGTAGCACTACAATAGTAATTCAATTTTTTTGTAGTTGCATAAGTCATTTTTTGTACTTATAGTTCCATTCAACATCACTTGCACAACAGTAGTTATACAGTTGGCACATTAGGCCCTACACACCTTAACAACAGTTACTCATTTTTTCATTCACTTTTTCACGCGTTTACGCCAACCAGTTAATCTTGTTTTTTGTTCTTTTTCTTTGCCCTTGTATTGTTTTCCGAACAGCCCTGAAATCATTAACTATGATGGGTTCTTTGTGAGCCTAAAGGAGTTGGTTGACTCAATGAAGCCTACCAAATGGCTATCTAATAATGTTGTCGAAGCTGCTCTTATCCAAATCAGGGAAACCTTACCTAAGGACTCAAAGAAGGTTATCATGCCACTGAGGGTTGCTATAAGTTGAATGAGAATTGTTGTTCTTGTTTCACACAACATCCCTTTGCCCCTTCCTTTTTTACAATGTGCTTCCTAAGACTCATTTCTTCAAATGCAGACACGCTTGCAGCAAGGAATATACAACGCTGTTGAGATACATTTTAAATTTGAGAAGATTAATCACCTAGACCGTCAAGATATGGTCAGTTTTTTCTGGCCACACAACTTTTGTGTTTTTTCAACTTTTCATGTTGCATAGCTCTTGGTTTTTCACTGGTCAGTTCTTGACAACTTTTTACCTTCTTTTTTCCTGTGCTATCAATATGTGCAGCTGATGCTTCATGTGCTTGAGTTCACTGATCCTAATGATCGACTTAAGGGATCAGCGTTTCGAGGTGCTAGATTCCCGTAGGAAGCTCGACAACCCCGACTTAATGTACGGTGCTTCAACTATAGCGGGGGCGGCGAGGTGTTTATGGAAGCAACACTACCCAAAGCATAACATCAGTCACTTTCAGGTCGTTGACATTGATGTACCGAAGCAACTCGAGAAGTAAGTCATGCATGCACGCCATTTTCCTCTTCTTGTTTTTTATAGTTGGGTAGTGTTGTTGGAAATATGCCCTAGAGGCAATAATAAAAGCATTATTATTATATTTCCTTGTTCATGATAATTGTCTTTATTCATGCTATAATTGTGTTATCCGGAAATCGTAATGCATGTGTGAATAACAGACACCAACATGTCCCTAGTGAGCCTCTAGTTGACTAGCTCGTTGATCAACAGATAGTCATGGTTTCCTGACTATGGACACTGGATGTCATTGATAACGAGATCACATCATTGGGAGAATGATGTGATGGACGAGACCCAATCCTAAACATAGCACAAGATCGTATAGTTCGTTTGCTAGAGTTTTGCAATGTCAAAGTATCTTTTCCTTAGACCATGAGATCGTGTAACTCCCGGATACCGTAGGAGTTCTTTGGGTATGCCAAACATCACAACGTAACTGGGTGACTATAAAGGTAGACTACGGGTATCTCCGAAAGTGTCTGTTGGGTGACATGGATCAAGACTGGGATTTGTCACTCCGTATGACGGAGAGGTATCACTGGGCCCACTCGGTAATGCATCATCATAATGAGCTCAGAGTGACCAAGTGTCTGGTAACGGGATCATGCATTACGGTACGAGTAAAGTGACTTGCCGGTAACGAGATTGAACAAGGTATTGGGATACCGACGATCGAATCTCGGGCAAGTAACATATTGATAGACAAAGGGAATAGCGTACGGGGTTGATTGAATCCTCGACATCGTGGTTCATCCGATGAGATCATCGTGGAGCATGTGGGAGCCAACATGGGTATCCAGATCCCGCTGTTGGTTATTGACCGGAGAGTCGTCTCGGTCATGTCTGCTTGTCTCTCGAACCCGTAGGGTCTACACACTTAAGGTTCAGTTACGCTAGGGTTGTAGGGATATGTATATGCAGTAACCCGAATGTTGTTCGGAGTCCCGGATGAGATCCCGGACGTCATGAGGAGTTCCGGAATGGTCCGGAGGTAAAGATTTATATATGGGAAGTCCTGTTTCGGGCATCGGGACAAGTTTCGGGGTTATCGGTATTGTACCGGGACCACCGGAAGGGTCCCGGGGGTCCACCGGGTGGGTCCACCTGTCCCGGGGGGCCATATGGGCTGTAAGGGGGTGCGCCTTGGCCTAATGGGCCAAGGGCACCAGCCCCACATAGGCCCATGCGCCTAGGGTTTATGGGGGAAAGAGTCCTAGGAGGGGAAGGCACCTCCTAGGTGCCTTGGGGGGGAGGGAAACCCCCTTGGCCGCCGCACCCCTAGGAGATTGGATCTCCTAGGGCCGGCCACCCCCCCTTGGCCCTCCTATATATAGTGGGGGAGAGGAGGGACTTCATACCTGAACGCCTCGGCCTTTGGTTGCCTCCTTCTCCCTCCCCAACACCTCCTCAACCTTCATAGTGCTTAGCGAAGCTCTGCCGGAGTACTGCAGCTCCATCAACACCACGCCGTCGTGCTGCTGCTGGTGCCATCTCCCTCAACCTCTCCTCCCTCCCTTGCTGGATCAAGAAGGAGGAGACGTGGCTGTTCCGTACGTGTGTTGAACGCGGAGGTGCCGTCCGTTCGGCGCTGGTCATCGGTGATTTGGATCACGTCGAGTACGACTACATCATCACCGTTCTTTTGAACGCTTCCGCTCGCGATCTACAAAGGTATGTAGATGCATCTAATCACTCGTTGCTAGATGAACTCCTAGATGATCTTGGTGAAACGAGTAGGAAATTTTTTGTTTTCTGCAACGTTCCCCAACAGTGGGATCAGAGCTAGGTCTATGCGTAGTTCTTCTTGCGCGAGTAGAACACAATTTGTTGTGGGCGTAGATTTGTCAACTTTCTTGCTGTTACTAGTCCTTTCTTGCTTCAGCGGTATTGTGGGATGAAGCGGCCCGGACCAACCTTACACGTACGCTTACGTGAGACCGGTTCCACCGACTAACATGCACTAGTTGCATAAGGTGGCTGGCGGGTGTCTGTCTCTCCTACTTTAGTTGGAGCGGAATCGATGAACAGGGTCCTTATGAAGGGTAAATAGAAGTTGACAAATCACGTTGTGGCTTAACGTAGGTAAGAAAACGTTCTTGCTAGAACCCTAATTCAGCCACGTAAAACTTGCAACAACAATTAGAGGACGTCTAACTTGTTTTTGCAGCAAGTGGTTTGTGATATGATATGGCCAAAGTTGTGATGAATGATGAATGATCTATATGTGATGTATGAGATGTTCATGCTATTGTAATAGGATCACGACTTGCATGTCGATGAGTATGACAACCGGCAGGAGCCATAGGAGTTGTCTTTATTCTTTTATATGACCTGCGTGTCATCAAGAAACGCCATGTAATTACTTTACTTTATTGCTAAACGCGTTAGCCATAGTAGTAGAAGTAATAGTTGGCGAGCAACTTCATGGAGACACGATGATGGAGATCATGATGATGGAGATCATGGTGTCAAGCCGGTGACAAGATGATCATGGAGCCCCAAGATGGAGATCAAAGGAGCTATGTGATATTGGCCATATCATGTCACGTTTATTATTTGATTGCATGTGATGTTTATCATGTTTTGCATCTTGTTTACTTAGAACGACGGTAGTAAATAAGATGATCCCTCACAATAATTTCAAGAAGTGTTCCCCCTAACTGTGCACCGTTGCGACAGTTTGCTGTTTCAAAACACCACGTGATGATCGGGTGTTTCATTCAGACGTTCACATACAACGGGTGTAAGACAGATTTACACATGCAAACACTTAGGTTGACTTGACGAGCCTAGCATGTACAGACATGGCCTCGGAACACAGAAGACCGAAAGGTCGAGCATGAGTCGTATAGAAGATACGATCAACATGAAGATGTTCACCGATGTTGACTAGTCCGTCTCACGTGATGATCGGACACGGTCTAGTTTAACTCGGATCATGTAATACTTAGATGACCAGAGGGATGTCTAATCTAAGTGGGAGTTCACTAATAATTTGATTAGTTGAACTTAATTATCATGAACTTAGTCTAAAATCTTTGCAATATGTCTTGTAGATCAAATGGCCAACGTAGTCCTCAACTTCAACGCGTTCCTAGAGAAAACTAAGCTGAAAGACGATGGCAGCAACTATACGGACTGGGTCCGGAACCTGAGGATCATCCTCATAGCTGCCAAGAAAGATTATGTCCTACAAGCACCGCTTGGTGACGCACCCGTTCTCCCTGCAGAACAAGATGTTATGAACGCTTGGCAGGCACGTTTCGATGACTACTCCCTCGTTCAGTGCGGCATGCTTTACAGCCTAGAGCCGGGGCTCCAAAAGCGTTTTGAGAGACATGGAGCATATGAGATGTTCGAAGAGCTGAAAATGGTTTTCCAAGCTCATGCCCGGGTCGAGAGATATGAAGTCTCCGACAAATTCTTTAGCTGTAAGATGGAGGAAAACAGTTCTGTCAGTGAGCACATACTCACTATGTCTGGGTTGCATAACCGCTTGACTCAGCTGGGAGTTAATCTCCCGGATGATGCGGTCATTGACAGAATCCTCCAGTCGCTTCCACCAAGCTACAAGAGCTTTGTGATGAACTTCAATATGCAGGGGATGGAAAAGACCATTCCTGAAGTATTTGCTATGCTGAAATCAGCAGAGGTAGAAGTCAGAAAGGAACATCAAGTGTTGATGGTCAATAAAACCACTAAGTTCAAGAAAGGCAAGGGTAAAAAGAACTTCAAGAAGGACGGCAAGGAGGTTGCCGTGCCCGGCAAGCAAGCTGCTGGGAAGAAGCCAAAGAATGGACCCAAGCCCGAGACTGAGTGCTTTTATTGCAAGGGAAGCGGTCACTGGAAGCGGAACTGCCCTAAGTACTTAGCGGATAAGAAGGCCGGCAAAACAAAAGGTATATGTGATATACATGTAATTGATGTGTACCTTACTAGTGCCCGTAGTAGCTCGTGGGTATTTGATACCGGTGCAGTTGCTCACATTTGTAACTCAAAGCAGGGGCTGCGGAATAAGCGGAAACTGGCAAAGGACGAGGTGACGATGCGCGTCGGGAATGGTTCCAAGGTCAATGTGATCGCCGTCGGCACGCTACCTCTGCATCTCCCTTCGGGATTAGTTTTAAACCTTAATAATTGTTATTTAGTGCCAGCTTTGAGCATGAACATTGTATCAGGATCTCGTTTAATTCGAGATGGCTACTCTTTTAAATCTGAGAATAATGGTTGTTCCATTTTTATGAGAGATATGTTTTATGGTCATGCTCCTATGGTGAATGGTTTATTCCTTATGAATCTTGAACGTGATGCTACACATATTCATAATGTGAGTACCAAAAGAAGTAAGGTTGATAATGATAGTCCCACATACTTGTGGCACTGCCGCCTTGGTCACATAGGTGTTAAACGCATGAAGAAGCTCCATGCTGATGGACTTTTAGAGTCTCTTGATTATGAATCATTTGACACGTGCGAACCATGCCTTATGGGTAAAATGACCAAGACTCCGTTCTCAGGAACAATGGAGCGAGCAACCGACTTATTGGAAATCATACATACTGATGTGTGCGGTCCGATGAGTGTTGAGGCTCGCGGTGGCTATCGTTATGTTCTCACCCTCACTGATGATTTAAGTAGGTATGGGTATATCTACTTAATGAAACACAAGTCTGAAACCTTTGAAAAGTTCAAGGAATTTCAGAGTGAGGTTGAAAATCAACGTGACAGGAAAATCAAGTTTCTACGATCAGATCGTGGAGGAGAATACTTGAGTCACGAGTTTGGGGCACACTTAAGAAAATGTGGAATAGTTTCACAACTCACGCCGCCTGGAACACCTCAGCGTAATGGTGTGTCCGAACGTCGTAATCGCACTCTGTTAGATATGGTGCGATCTATGATGTCTCTTACCGATTTACCGCTTTCTTTTTGGGGCTATGCTTTAGAGACTGCCGCATTCACTTTAAATAGGGCTCCGTCGAAATCCGTTGAGACGACACCGTATGAATTATGGTTTGGGAAGAAACCTAAGCTGTCGTTTCTAAAAGTTTGGGGATGCGATGCTTATGTCAAGAAACTTCAACCTGAAAAGCTCGAACCCAAATCGGAAAAATGCGTCTTCATAGGGTACCCAAAAGAAACTATTGGGTACACCTTCTACCTCAGATCCGAAGGCAAGATCTTTGTTGCCAAGAATGGGTCCTTTCTGGAGAAAGAGTTTCTCTCGAAAGAAGTAAGTGGGAGGAAAGTAGAGCTTGATGAAGTATTACCTCTTGAGCCGGAAAATGGCGCAACTCAAGAAAATGTTCCTGAGGTGGCTACACCGACTGGAGAGGAAATTAATGACAATGATCGAGATACTTCTGATCAAGCCCCTACTAAAATTGGAAGGTCCACAAGGACACGTTCCGCACCAGAGTGGTACGGCAACCCTGTCTTGGAAATCATGCTGTTAGACAACGGTGAACCTTCGAACTATGAAGAAGCGATGGCGGGCCCGGATTCCGACAAATGGCTGGAAGCCATGAAATCCGAGATAGGATCCATGTATTAAAACAAAGTATGGACTTTGACTGACTTGCCCGTTGAGCGGCGAGCCATAGAAAATAAATGGATCTTTAAGAGGAAGACAGACGCGGATGGTAATGTGACCATCTATAAAGCTCGGCTTGTCGCTAAGGGTTATCGACAAGTTCAAGGGGTTGACTACGATGAGACTTTCTCACCGGTAGCAAAGCTGAAGTCCGTCCGAATCATGTTAGCAATTGCCGCATTCTATAATTACGAAATATGGCAAATGGACGTCAAAACGGCATTCCTTAATGGTTTCCTTAAGGAAGAATTGTATATGATGCAGCCGGAAGGTTTTGTCGATCCTAAGAATGCTGACAAAGTGTGCAAGCTCCAACGCTCGATTTATGGGCTGGTGCAAGCATCTTGGAGTTGGAACATTCGCTTTGATGAGATGATCAAAGCGTTTGGGTTTACACAAACTTATGGAGAAGCCTGCGTTTACAAGAAAGTGAGTGGGAGCTCTGTAGCATTTCTCATATTATATGTAGATGACATACTTTTGATGGGAAATGATATAGAACTCTTGGACAGCATCAAGGCCTACTTGAATAAAAGTTTTTCAATGAAGGACCTTGGAGAAGCTGCTTATATATTAGGCATCAAAATCTATAGAGATAGATCAAGACGCCTCATAGGTCTTTCACAAAGCACATACCTTGATAAGATATTGAAGAAGTTCAATATGGATCAATCCAAGAAGGGGTTCTTGCCTGTGTTGCAAGGTATGAAATTGAGCTCAGCTCAATGTCCGACCACGGCAGAAGATATAGAAGAGATGAGCGTCATCCCCTATGCCTCAGCCATAGGTTCTATTATGTATGCCATGCTGTGTACCAGACCTGATGTAAACCTTGCCGTAAGTTTGGTAGGAAGGTACCAAAGTAATCCCGGCAAGGAACACTGGACAGCGGTCAAGAATATCCTGAAGTACCTGAAAAGGACTAAGGAAATGTTTCTCGTTTATGGAGGTGACGAAGAGCTCGTCGTAAAGGGTTACGTTGATGCTAGCTTCGACACAGATCTAGATGACTCTAAGTCACAAACCGGATACGTGTATATTTTGAATGGTGGGGCAGTGAGCTGGTGCAGTTGCAAGCAAAGCGTCGTGGCGGGATCTACATGTGAAGCGGAGTACATGGCAGCCTCGGAGGCAGCACATGAAGCAATATGGGTGAAGGAGTTCATCACCGACCTAGGAGTCATACCCAATGCGTCGGGGCCGATCAAGCTCTTCTGTGACAACACTGGAGCTATTGCACTTGCCAAGGAGCCCAGGTTTCACAAGAAGACAAGGCACATCAAGCGTCGCTTCAACTCCATTCGTGAAAATGTTCAAGATGGAGACATAGAGATTTGTAAAGTACATACGGACCTGAATGTAGCAGATCCGTTGACTAAACCTCTCCCTAGAGCAAAACATGATCAACACCAGAATTCCATGGGTGTTCGATTCATCACAATGTAACTAGATTATTGACTCTAGTGCAAGTGGGAGACTGTTGGAAATATGCCCTAGAGGCAATAATAAAAGCATTATTATTATATTTCCTTGTTCATGATAATTGTCTTTATTCATGCTATAATTGTGTTATCCGGAAATCGTAATGCATGTGTGAATAACAGACACCAACATGTCCCTAGTGAGCCTCTAGTTGACTAGCTCGTTGATCAATAGATAGTCATGGTTTCCTGACTATGGACACTGGATGTCATTGATAACGAGATCACATCATTGGGAGAATGATGTGATGGACGAGACCCAATCCTAAACATAGCACAAGATCGTATAGTTCGTTTGCTAGAGTTTTGCAATGTCAAAGTATCTTTTCCTTAGACCATGAGATCGTGTAACTCCCGGATACCGTAGGAGTGCTTTGGGTATGCCAAACGTCACAACGTAACTGGGTGACTATAAAGATAGACTACGGGTATCTCCGAAAGTGTCTGTTGGGTGACATGGATCAAGACTGGGATTTGTCACTCCGTATGACGGAGAGGTATCACTGGGCCCACTCGGTAATGCATCATCATAATGAGCTCAGAGTGACCAAGTGTCTGGTCATGGGATCATGCATTACGGTACGAGTAAAGTGACTTGCCGGTAACGAGATTGAACGAGGTATTGGGATACCGACGATCGAATCTCGGGCAAGTAACATATCGATAGACAAAGGGAATAGCGTACGGGGTTGATTGAATCCTCGACATCGTGGTTCATCCGACGAGATCATCGTGGAGCATGTGGGAGCCAACATGGGTATCCAGATCCCGCTGTTGGTTATTGACCGGAGAGTCGTCTCGGTCATGTCTGCTTGTCTCTCGAACCCGTAGGGTCTACACACTTAAGGTTCAGTTACGCTAGGGTTGTAGGGATATGTATATGCAGTAACCCGAATGTTGTTCGGAGTCCTGGATGAGATCCCGGACGTCACGAGGAGTTCCGGAATGGTCCGGAGGTAAAGATTTATATATGGGAAGTCCTGTTTCGGGCATCGGGACAAGTTTCGGGGTTATCGGTATTGTACCGGGACCACCGGAAGGGTCCCGGGGGTCCACCGGGTGGGTCCACCTGTCCCGGGGGGCCATATGGGCTGTAAGGGGGTGCGCCTTGGCCTAATGGGCCAAGGGCACCAGCCCCACATAGGCCCATGCGCCTAGGGTTTATGGGGGAAAGAGTCCTAGGAGGGGAAGGCACCTCCTAGGTGCCTTGGGGGGGAGGGAAACCCCCCTTGGCCGCCGCACCCCTAGGAGATTGGATCTCCTAGGGCCGGCCACCCCCCCTTGGCCCTCCTATATATAGTGGGGGAGAGGAGGGACTTCATACCTGAACGCCTCGGCCTTTGGTTGCCTCCTTCTCCCTCCCCAACACCTCCTCAACCTCCATAGTGCTTAGCGAAGCTCTGCCGGAGTACTGCAGCTCCATCAACACCACGCCGTCGTGCTGCTGCTGGTGCCATCTCCCTCAACCTCTCCTACCTCCCTTGCTGGATCAAGAAGGAGGAGACGTGGCTGTTCCGTACGTGTGTTGAACGCGGAGGTGCCGTCCGTTCGGCGCTGGTCATCGGTGATTTGGATCACGTCGAGTACGACTACATCATCACCGTTCTTTTGAACGCTTCCGCTCGCGATCTACAAAGGTATGTAGATGCATCTAATCACTCGTTGCTAGATGAACTCCTAGATGATCTTGGTGAAACGAGTAGGAAAATTTTTGTTTTCTGCAACGTTCCCCAACAAGTGTTGCTTCCAAAGTATTCATACAGTTGCAAACAGATTAATGGGTAGTTGCACATTTGTTGGCACTAACCAAACCATCTACTTGCACAAAGTATTCATACAGTTGAACACAGATCAATGGGTAGTTGCACATTTTTTGGCACCAAGCAAACCATCTAGTTGCACAAAGTATTCATACAGGTGCACACAGATCAATGGGTAGTTGCACATTTTTAGGGGGACAAAGTTGCATGGTCAAGAACACGGTCTTGCAAAAGCAAGGCTGTTAGTTTTCTTTTTACGATTATGGCCCCAACTCACGTCGAATAACAAATGTCTTTTTTCTTTTATTTTTCTTGCACATCAATGAATGTGGTGTGTTCATGTTGTTCAATACTAGCATTTGGAATGGGAGACAATTGCCAAACTATGAACCAAAAGTGTGCCTAAGCATGTGGAGGATAATGACCAACAAGATGGTTGACTTTACTCTCAACAAAGCCCCATGGAAGGACATTCTACGGTACAATGAGTAAGTTTTGTTTTTTCTCCTTCTTTTATCCGCTACCATTGGTCTGCATGATAGTTGCAGAATGGTACCCATTCAGTTGCACACCTAATACAAGTTCAGTTGCACAATTTCACCTGGTTTTTTTTGCCCCAGGTTGCACATTCTCTTTCTTGAACCGTTGTTTCGGTGCTGTTTTTTTAACCCTAAGAATGATACAATTTTATTCCTTTTCTTTTTTTCTTTTTTACATGACATAGTACTTGGAGATGTTACAGTTGCACATACAGGGAAGATACTTGCACATTGATACTAATTAACTTGCACAACCCTTTTTGGTTCTGGTAAACCATCAAACAATCAATCACTAAAGGACAACACACATAGTAACATTTTTTCTTTTTACTATGTTGCATGCGTAAATGTGTAAATTTGCCAACAGAAGCATAAATAGGTTAATAGGTAGCCTCACACATAGCAAAGTGATAGTATACATGACTTTTTTAACATGAAATACAAATGGGCCAGATGCTAAGTTTAAACAACATAAAGAAGAAGTTTCCAAATTAGTTTGTTGCTGGATCTTCATAGCTCCATCCATGTCCTAACAGTGTAAAGCCAGAACTTTTCTTTTGATGCTTCCCCCATTTTATCTATTGCTTATATGTCACCAAGTTGTCACACCAACATTGTAGGGCAGCTAGCAGCATTGTGCTTATCTGAGTTGCATTAGCTGCACCTATTTTTCTTTTTTGAGTGCAGTTCAAGAGCTGAATGAGAGCGTCTACTCCTTGCCCTCCCTTTTGTAGTTGACTTTGGTGGATCTCTAGGAGTTGCAACCTCATTGTCGTTGCTCGTAGGCGACATCCGCTCAGTGTAGTTAGTATGGCCTTGTGTTGTGTTACCCATAGGAAGAGGTGCCAAAGCATTACTCACACGTGGCCCACCATGACCCATCGGAGGAGGCTGTTCAGCATGACCCATGGGAGGAGGCACTGGAGCATGAGCAGCATGACCCATGGGAGGACATGGTGGACCATGACCAGCATGTTCCATTGGAGGAGGTGGTCCACCACAGCCCATGGAAGTAGGCGGTGGAGAACGTCCAGTAGGGTTAGCTGGAGTAGGCCCTGTAGATGTAGGTGGCACGGGAGGATCCTGGTTGTTATCACTAGCAGACGAACCTGTCTCTCTTGCAGCCTTTTTTTCCTTCTAGACTTGTTCACTACACAATTTCTGTCCACGCTGCACGCATGTGTTTATCAACAATGCCTTCTGCTGCATCAGAACCACAAGCAAACTTTGCTAGTTTTTGAAAGTCTGAGGTCATGTTAGCATGCCTAATTTCCTTTAGAGAGGCAGGAGGCATTACATCAGGTTGCTGGCTAGTGGCACTTGGCACAATTGGGACAGCAATGGCGTCCAACGCGTCAACACGTACTGCTCTGGGATGACATCAAGCCCAATATGTGTGAACACTTTCAGTATGTGGCAACAAAGGATGCCATCCCTCTCCATTTTGGTACACTCACACGAAAATTGTCCCTCAGGTATTTTTGCCAACACCAAGTAGTTCCTGGAACCATACTTCACAACCCATTCTGTATTTGGTCTCAGATCAAATGTTTCCACACCAATTTGGAATGCATTGTAGTGTCCAATCATCAAAAACTCATCACGGAACTTGCAGTAAAGATCTCTAGTATATGTCTTCTATGCCTGCTTCTCTATTGGGAATTGTGACCACATGTCAAGATCCAGATGTTTTGTCCTGTAGTCATTGCACCCTTCCTTGACGAGAATGTGTGTTTGTATTTTGTGGTACTGCTTCACAAAGTTCAGAATTGACTTGTGAGGGTTGACATACCACTTCAAGACTGCATTGAACCCCTCACTTCGTTGTGCAGACTACAAGAACGGGAAAAATCTATGCTTGAAGTAACATGGCACCCAAGTGTTCCTATATTCGTATACCTTCTCAAAATGGGTGTTTGTAATTGCCTCATATTTCATCATCAACACAGCCCAATTCTGTTCAAACTCATCTGGTGTGAAACTGAAATCAACGCAAAGGTTGAAATCTTCAGACAATCCTGGGTTCCGGCCTAGCATCCATCCAACTTTCTCTTGAGCTTTTTCATGATGTGCCACCGACAACATCGGTGCACACTTGTGGGAAATATGTTCTTTATGGACTCTTTCATTGCCACATCCAGATCAGTAATGATGTTATCCGGTGCCCTTCCATTCATAGCCTCTAGGAAAGCTCCAAAAACCCAATCAAAGCTGGTCTCCATTTGTTGGGGATATAACTACTGAGTGTAAACCGCCCAGGTGGGGGCCGGTTCATGCTCAACCATACTGAAGGCCATGAAGACAAAGAAGATGGCGTTTTACTAATAAAGCTTAGAGGCCCAGAGCCCAAAGGCGGATTAGGGCCCGTATTGGTAAACCACCATAGTTGTATAACTTGTATTGTAAGTTAGGGAGGCAGAGACCAAACCTGACACTTGTATGAGCCGGCCTCGGGACTCTGTAAACCGGCCGAGCGTCAACCTGTGTATATATAGGGTCGACTCGGTGGCGGTTCAGGGACAAGAAACAACAACTCGAAAGCCAGGCATAGAGTGTTTGCTCCCTGGCAATCGAAACCCAAATAATTCCATCACAACTAGACGTCGGCTTTTACCTTCATTGTAAGGGGCTGAACTAGTATAAAACTCTCGTGTCCTTTGTTCGGTTTAACCCCTTTAAGCTAACCCGTCGCGATGGCTCCACGACTAATTCCTTTCATGAGGACATCTGATGTGTTAATTCCACGACAGTTGGCACCCACCGTGGGGCTACCGCATGATGGTTTCGAGTTCTTGAAGGGCAGCTTTGAAGGACTCAAAGGGTACGTGGTTAGCCGGATGACCAAGAGTCATCGCGGCAAGCTCTACATCGACGATGCATGCTGGGGCCCCGATGCCGGCTCAATCGAGTATGGGTACTGGGTCCCCTTCGGAGGAATTCACGTCTTCATCGGCAAGATCGGCAAATCGGGCCCTGAGCCGGACATCTGCACCGACCTCGTCGAGACGGCTCAGCGTGCGAGTCCCACACGGATTCAGCCTGCCATGAAGCATGCGTTTGTAGGATGTGTCCATGGGATCGGATCTGAACCGGTGTCCGAAGGTGAGACGGCCGTTTATTCCGATGGCAAGTCATCCACCGGTGAAACCGAGTCCCTATACCAAGTTTAGGATGGTTTGTCCGAAGGGTATTCCGATGGCACTAGTATTCCGGAATTTCTTGAACCGCCAAACCGAGTCGCAATCTTCATGGCCGGTACACAGCCAGCCTTGCAAAACTCTACTGCAGCAGCATTGGGTTCCGGATCAGCAGCCGGGGCAGGAGCGCCGGCCGGCTCAAGTTCTGTCCGGTTTGTTGGACGCCTGGACGACGTTATTGGCCACATCAGTTACCCCGGAGACTCAAGATCGGCATAACGCGGAAGTCACTAAGCTACGGGATCAGATAACGCGGGCCAAGGAAGACTTGACGGCTGAGGAAACCAAGATGGCTGAGGAACGTGCCGCTTTGGATGCTCAGTCACAGAGGATTCAGGCCAAAAATTATCGACTTTTGCTGGATCAGAATGCCTCGAATGACGTATTGAGGAGGAGACATCAGTCTCGCTTACTGGTGGATTATAATGCAACGAATCTCTTCAGTATGCTAGGAGCGGGAACCAGTAACCCGGCGGCAGTAATCCGGACTACCGTGCCAAGGACCGGAGCGCGAGATCAACATCAGGTGATGGGTCCACCTCGACGAACAGATAACCCGCCGCAATACACAACACCCTTGCCAGGTCACTTCTCCACGCCTTTGGACAACATGATAGCTGCAACATCCCGGCTGGCAGCAATTCCGATGGAGGGTGAGTCTCTAGCAGCAGTTGAGACGCAGCGGGCCATTGATCTTCTTTAGACTGCTATGGTGCAGCAGCAGGCTTATTCATACAGCCGAGACAGGATTCACTCGACCTCCCATCCAAGCAAAAGTTATAGCAGACATATAGATGAACCGGAGGTGTCCAGCAGTGCGCGGCGCCGTAATGCCCCTCAAGGGCCCAATCCGGCACGCAGTGAGGCAAATGCTCAGGATGTGGTGGATAATGGTAGAGCACGAAGGGAGGCTGCTTTAGCAGCACAATACGCGAGTCGTCATCAACCCGCCCCGGTTCAACCAGCGGTGTCGGTAGACCGAGCCACCGGGCTGGCCTTCAGCTCCTGGGGAGTACCGTGTCTCATTCCAGCTCTTCGTAATGTGCAACTGCCCAAGGATTTCAAGGGTCCACGTAAGGTGCCTAATTACACCGCCGATCAACCTCCCGAGGTGTGGGTGGAAAGTTATGAGATGGCGATGGAGATGCTAGATGTAGATGAAGCGGCGTGTGCGAAATACTTTACCATGATGTTGGAAGGGACAACTCGCACTTGGTTGAAAAACCTGCCCACCAACTCCATCGAGTCATGGGACCAATTGAAGGCCCGGTTTATAGCAAACTTCAAGGATACATGGCAACAACCTATGTCCATTGTGGATCTGGATGCCTGTGTTCAAGGAGAAAACGAGTCAACAACTCATTGGGTGCGCCGGGTTTCAGAAGTCTTGCATTCATCGGACCGTATTAATGCTGGCCAAGCAATCATAACATTGGAGCGTAATTGCCAGTTTAAGTCACTGAAGATGAAGTTGGGATGGCTCAAGCGCCACTGTAATGACATGGGAACACTTATGGCGGCCTTAGTTAAATATGCCGATTCTGACAATACCAAGGATCCCGATTCTGATGAGGAGAAACCGGAGAAGGGAAAGAAGAACGACGGTGCAAACGGACAACATCACAACTAAGGGAGCCATGGGAAACGGTAAGCGTAAAGCAGATAATTCGGATTTTGTGGCTTACACCAATTCGGATTTCCTGCTATCGAATATTGGTTACTAATTGGTGATTTTAATTACATCCGAAGTCCTTCTAATCGCAATAAACCAGGTGGCAACATTAATGACATGATCACATTCAATGACTTTATCCGATCTCAGGGGCTCATTGAACTACCAATTAAGGGTAGGGCATATACTTGGAGTAACATGCAACTAAATCCTTTACTTGAACAATTGGATTGGTTTCTAACCTCCACTAATTGGACTAGCACATACCCAAAGACTTTGGTTAAACCACTTGGGAAGCCAGTCTCTGATCACATTCCCTGTGTAGTGACCATTGAAACTTCTATTCCAAAAAGTAATATATTCAGGTTTGAATCCTTTTGGGTGCAACACCCAGGGTTTATGGATCTGGTCTCTGAGGTTTGGAATAGGTCAGTTAATTCTTCAAATGCTGCCACTGTGCTTTGCCGCAAATTTAAAATGCTGAGATATGAACTCAAGCACTGGAGTAAATGTATATCTAAACTTCGCATTGCACTTGAAAATTCAAACTCCACTCTGGCCGATCTAGATGCTCGAGAAAATAAAAGGGTTTTAACACTTCCAGAACGAAACTTTAGGATAATCCTTTAAAAACATATTCTTCGTCTGTTAAACTATCAGCAACCATACTGGAAAAAAAGATGCACAATTCGTTGGGTTCAATTTGGTGATGAGGACCCTACATTTCTTAAAGCCCTTGCTTCGGAAAGGTATAGAAGAAATAACATAATCACTCTTCGCCTCGATAATGACACCACTATGGAAGATCATGCTGGAAAAGAGGCTCTTATTTACCATACATACAAGAACAGGTTGGGCTCCACTCGTGGTTACTCTATGAAATTTGATCTTCCTAATATCATCAAAAGAACAAAGGACTTGGATCTACTTACTGCTCCTTTCTCCAAACAAGAAATCGATGATGTTGTCAAAGAAATGACGGCTGATAGAGCTCCAGGCCCCGATGGATTCACGGGTGACCTCATTAAATCTTGCTGGCACATAATCAAAGAAGATTTCTACAAACTTTGTGAGCAGTCTCATGAAGGGACCATAAACCTTGAAAGTATCAATGAGGGTTTCATCACACTGATTCCAAAAGTCCCTTCGCCTGAGACCCTCAATGACTTTCAGCCTATCACACTTCTAAATTGCTGTCTCAAAATAATCACTAAGCTTTTGGCCAATCGCCTTCAAAAGATCATCCTCAAGCTGGTTCATCGCAATCAATACAGTTTCATCAAACAAAGAACTATACAAGACTGCCTTGCTTGGGCCTTCGAGTACATCCACCAGTGCCAAGTGTCCAAGAAGAAAATAGTTCTACTCAAACTTGATTTCGCCAAGGCATTCGACACAATCGAACATGGTGCTATGCTTGAGATTATGAAACATATGGGATTCAATGACAAGTGGCTTTCATGGATCAATTCTATCTTTTCTTCTGGAAAATCTTCCGTGCTTCTAAACGGTGTTCCAGGCAGACAATTCCACTGCAAAAGTGGGGTTCAGTAAGGTGACTCCTTGTCCCCCCTTCTATTTGTTATTGCAGCCGATCTACTCCAAGCTGCCATTAATGACGCCTTTTGTCAAGGGAAGATCTGCCTGCCCTTTGATAGACAACGACAGCTTGATTACCCCGTTATTCAATATGCGGATGACACAATAATTATCATGCCAGCATGTCCATCTCAATCACATACTATGAAAGAGATCCTTAATGATTTCGCCACCTCCATTGGTCTCAAGATTAATTTCCATAAGGCCACACTCATACCGATGAATTGTGATGATGCCCTTACAAATGAACTTGCCGAAATCTTCGAATGCAAAGTTGGCACTATGCCTTTCACTTATCTAGGCCTTCCCTTGGGGACTGGTAAACCCTCTGTCCAAGATCTAATGCCGATGGTATGCTGTGTGGAAAGAAGATTATCCTCCACTCTATCTTTGATGTCGTATGGGGCCAAACTTTCACTGCTAAACACTGTCATCACCTCGCTCATCATCTTTGCTCTATGCACACTCAAATTTCCTCCAAAAATATTGGAACTACTGGATAAGCTTCGGCGGAAATGTCTTTGGACAAAAAAGATGGAGCAGGGAGAGAAATGCAATTCTTTGGTTGCCTGGGATAGGATTTGTCGCCCAAAAGAGAGTGGAGGCCTCGGAATCATCAACTTAAAAATTCAAAGTGACGCCCTTCTCCTTAAATATTTGCACAAATTCTATAATCAGCATGACCTCCCCTGGGTTAACCCCATTTGGTCTACATACTACACAGACAAGATTCCGCATGCTTCTGATCCTTGTGGCTCTTTTTGGTGGAGAGATGTCCTCAAACTAACTCCAATCTATCGTGGCATCTCCAAAGTTGAGGTTAACCGTGGGGACAATGTGCTCATGTGGAAAGACCTCTGGCTTGATCAGCCCCTTGTAGACTCACACCCGAGGGCTTTCTCATTTGCCAAGAATGAGGATGTCTCAGTTCAAAACTTTCTGCGCATCTCTTCCTTAGATGAGGCGTTTCAACTACCCCTCTCCACTGAGGCCCATGCAGAAGTTCATGATATCCAGCGACTTGTGGCCCATATTGTCTTAAATGACGACCCGACCACTAGAGATTTCTGGTCTTATTCCTGGGGATCTACAGAATATACTGCAAGAAGGTTTTATAAGTTCTGCTTCAGGGATGTCAAAGCACACAAGACATACCATTGGCTGTGGAAATCCAAGGTTACCATCAAGATAAAAGTTTTAGGTTGGCTTCTCCTCTCAGATCGCCTCAACACAAGAGAAATGCTCAAGAGAAGACACTATAATGTGGGAGATGATCTAACCTGCCTCCTTTGCGGGCAAACAGAAGAAGATGTGGACCACATGATCCTCAATTGCCCGTTCAGCAAGTACTGTTGGTCAAAACTTGGGATGAACCCTGAACATCATACCACACGGCTGACTTGGCTGGAAACGGCCGAACGCAATTGGCACAAACCCATGTTCATGGAGACCTTTCTACAAGCATCTTGGAGTATATGGAAGGAGAGGAATGACAAGCTTTTCAGAAACATCAGCCCTTCCTACAATTCCTGGCTAGCTAGATTCAAAGCTGATTTTGGTTTACTTCAGTATAGAGTAAAAGATACCATGAAGGATTTCATCTTCCTGCTCTTAGACTCTCTACCCTCTGACTAGTTTGGCTTTCTAGTCTTTCCCTCCCCCCAAAACCACAAAGTGATAAGGGGTGCCCTATGTAAATCTCTTGTACAATGTACTATGTAAATTTTGAAAAGTAATATATCATAGTGGGAGCCTCTCCCACTGTCACAGGTTTCAAAAAAAGGTAAACCGCCCTAGCGCGGTGGAGGTATGAATCTAGAGCGTTTGTTAAACCAGCCCTGCCCAAAGCACGGGACCAAGGTGGTTCCAGCAACACATCTTTGGAAGGATTGTTTCATTATGAAGGAGTTCAAAAACTCTGATCTCTTCCGGTATGATCAGGGTCCGTCGGGCGGTTCAGGTTTAGGTTTTCATGGTGGCGGCGGTTCAAACTCTGGATTTCAAAATAATCAGGGCAACCAGAACAACCAAGGTGGCAATAACCAACAGAATAATCAGGGGAATCAGCAGCAATCAGGTTTTCACAGTCACCCAAAGCAGTTGAATGGCGGGCAGTATCATGTGTTCACTACTAGCTTGTGCAAGCGCGATCAGAAGCTTCACAAGAGGGCAGTTAATGTTGTTGAACCGGCAGTGCCACGTTACTTGCGGTGGTCCGCACAGCCCATTGTGTGGAGCAGAGAGGATCATCCGCCCCGGGTTGATAATCCGGGTCATCTAGCTTTAGTGGTGGCACCTCAGGTGGGAGGTTATAAATTTACAAAGGTGCTGATGGACGGAGGGAGCAGTATCAACATCATGTATTATGAAACCTTCCATTGCATGGGGTTGACAGACAAGAGTCTTAAACCGTCAAACACTATTTTTCATGGTGTAGTACCAGGTAAATCGGCATATTCTATTGGCAAGATAGCTTTGGAGGTTGTGTTTGGTGATGAGCACGACTCCAGGTCTGAAACATTGACCTTTGAAGTGGTGAAAATCCAGAGCCCATATCATGCACTATTTTGACAGCCGGCTTACGCGAGGTTCATGGCGAGGCCCAGCTATATGTATTTATAGCTCAAAATGCCGGGTCATAAGGGGACCATCACAGTCCATGGAAGTCGTAAGATCGCTTTGGATTGCGAGGAGGGTGATGTGGCCTATGCTGAGTCGGTTTGTGCTACAGAGGAGCTGAAGTTCTATAAAGACAATGTTGTTCCGGCAGACATGACCCCTCTGAAGAAGCCCACCACTGAGCATGACCCGACCCTGAAGTTCAACCGGCTGATGAGACTAAACTTGTTTATTTCGTTCCTGGTGATTCATTCAAACAGTTTAGTATCAGCACCAATCTGGATCCAAAATAGGAAAGCGCGCTCATCGAGTTCATCCATGAGAACCGGGACATTTTTGCATGGAAGCCTTCTGACATGCCAGGTGTACCGAGGGAACTCGCTGAGCACACTCTCAATATTGATCCCAAGTTTAAACCGATCAAGCAGTTTCTTCGCCGCTTTAACGAGGAAAGATGCAAGGCCATTGGTGAGGAGGTAGCCCGGCTGTTGGCTGCTGGGTTTATCATTGAAGTGTTTCACCCTGAGTGGTTGGCTAATCCGGTGTTAGTCCTTAAGAAAAAAGGCACTTGGCGCATGTGTGTGGACTATATAGATTTGAATAAGGCTTGTCTGACAGATCCTTTTGCTCTCCCACGTATTGATCAGATCATTGATGTAACGGCGGGTTGTGAGCATTTGAGTTTCTTGGATGCTTATTCAGGTTATCATCAGATCAAAATGGCAGTTAAGGCCCAGGAGAAGACAACTTTCACCACTCCCTTTGGAGCCTTCTGCTATGTTTCTATGCCCTTTGGGCTCAAGAGTGCCCAGGCGACTTATCAGCGTTGTGTGCAGAATTGTCTTCATACTCAGATTGGGCACAATGTTCATGCCTATGTGGATGACATTGTAGTAAAATCCAGGAAGAAGGAGACATTGATAGATGATCTCAAAGAGACCTTTGACAATCTTTGGGTTTATAAGATGATGCTCAATCCGGGCAAGTGTGTTTTTGGTGTTCCGGCAGGTAAGCTCCTAGGCTTTCTGGTGTCAAACAGAGGCATTGAGGCTAATCCAGAAAAGATCAAGGCGATTATATCCTTGGCTAAACCGGCGTGTATCAGTGACATCCAACGTTTGGCGGGTCGAATTGCAGCCCTAAGCCGGTTTATCAGCCGCTTGGGAGAGAAGGCGATCCCTTTGTATCAGATGTTGAAGAAGACAGATACTTTTGTCTAGAGTGACGCAACTGATGCGGCGTTTGAGGACTTGAAGAGGCAGTTGGCTGAAACATTGTTCCTTGCTGCTCCGGTTGACAAGGAGCCCCTATTATTATACGTGGCTTCTAATGCCCGTGCTGTCAGGGTGGCAATTGTGGTTGAGCGCAAGGAGGCTGGGAAGGAATATCCGGTTCAATGGCCGGTTTACTATATCAGTGAAGTGCTCATCGAGTCAAAGAAACGATATCTGCATTGGCAGAAGCTGGTATATGGGGTTTTTATGGCGAGTTCGAAGCTCAAACAATACTTTCAAGGCCATCCCATCACAGTGGTCAGTTCTGCTCCTTTGGGCAATATAATTCAGAACAGGGAAGCAACTGGCTGGGTTGCAAAGTGGGCAATTGAGCTTGGTCCACATGGGTTGACGTATATGCCTCGGACAACCATCAAATCTCAGGCGCTTGTTAACTTCATCAATGATTGGACCGAGTTACAGGCACCAGAGGACAAGCCAGATAACACATACTGGACTATTCACTTTGATGGATCCAGGCAGTTGGAGGGCTCGGGGGCTGGAGTTGTCCTTACTTCCCCTCGAGGTGATAAAATTCGTTATGTTCTCCACTTAATGTTTCCTTGTACTAACAATGCAGTTGAGTACGAGGTGTTACTCCATGGTCTCCGTGTGTCCAAGGAAATGAATTCAAGCCGGGTACAATGCTTTGGAGATTCTGATCTGGTGGCCCAACAAGTTTCTGGCACTTGGGATTCTAAGGATCCACTCATGGCGGCTTACAGACACGAGGTGGATATTGTGGCGGGTCACTTCAAAGGTTATGAGGTTGAGCATATTGATCGGCACAAAAATGAAGCAGCAGATGCTTTAAGCCGTCTGGGATCTCAGCAAAAACCAGTACCACCCAACACCTTTTTAGATATCTTGCATAACCCGTCTGTTAAGTTGCCTACAGAGGAGGATTTAGCTGTTCCTGATTCGAAGGCCCAATTGGTAGCCGCTTTACATGTAATTCCGGATTGGACGGTTCCATACTTGGCGTATATGAACCGGGGCGAGCTACCAGATGATGAAGTTCTAGCCAGACAGATAGTCCGGCGATCAAAGTCCATGGTTATTGACAATGGCGAGTTACACCACTGCAGCGTTTCAGGCGTATTCCAGCGTTGTGTTTCTCCTGAAGAAGGCCAAGAGATTCTACGTGAGATCCATGAAGGGGATTGTGGTCACCATGCCGGTTCAAAGTCCCTGGTGGCTAAAGCTTTTTGTCATGGGTTCTATTGGTTGACAGCTCATGCTGATGCCGAGGATCTGGTAAAGCGGTGTGACGCTTGTCAGAAGTTTTCATGCCGATCTCATGTTCTGGCTCAAGAGCTACGGATGATTCCCATCACTTGGCCATTTGGTACTTCTGGGCTTGATATGGTGGGACCTTTTAAGCGATCCAAGGATAAGAAGACCCACCTGTTGGTGGCAGTTGACAAGTTCACTAAATGGGTTGAAGCGGAGCCCGTAAGCAAGTGTGATGCAGCCACGGCAGTTCAATTTATCAAAAGGATCATCTTCCGCTTTGGTTTTCCACACAGTATCATCACTAATAATGGCACAAACCTTTCTAAAGGTGAGATGGAGGACTTCTGTCAGAGAGAGCACATCCGGCTTGATATAGCATCCGTGGCTCACCCCCAGTCTAATGATCAAGGTGAGAGAGCTAATCAAGAAATCTTGAAGGGTATCAAGCCCCGACTCATGGTTCCTTTAAAGCGGATGCCGGGTTGTTGGGTGGAATAATTACCTTCTGTGTTATGGAGCATCAACACCACCCCCAATAGATCAACGGGTTACACACCTTTCTTCATGGTTTACGGGGCAGAGGCGGTCCTCCCAAGTGATATTCGTCATGATTCGCCCCGGGTTGCTAATTATGTTGAAGCGGACAATGAGCAAGCACGCCAGGAGGCGTTGGACCTGTTAGATGAGAAGCGGGACATGGCTTTGGCTCATTCGGCGGTTTATCAGCAAGACCTGCGGTGTTATCACAGCCGCCGGGTTAAAACAAGAACCTTTCAAGAAGGCGATTTGGTGCTCCGGCTCATCCAGAATCAGACCGATATGCACAAGTTATCCACACCTTGGGAAGGGCCCTTTGTGATCAGCAAGAATTTGCACAACGGATCATACTACCTCATTGATGTTCGAGAGCACGTAGACTCACGCAAATCTGAGGAGGAGACCCGGCGGCCTTGGAACATAGCTCTCCTTCGGCCTTATTACACCTGAGCCATAGGCTTCTCTTATGTACATATTTTGACAATGTATATATTATGATCAATATAATAAACCGGCATCCTTGCTATAAGGAGGGCCTCTGCCGTTTTCCTCAAATATCTTTCGGTTACATGGGGCTTCAGCTGACAAAGCAGAGTACTGCCTATTAAACCGACTATCATGCCACAATACAGCTTGGGAGCTTCACACCCAAGGGGCCAAAGAGAGTCTGGATGCTATGCACAACTCAAACATAGGCACCCATTGAGCACAGCTCACAAAAATTACTTGGGGGCTCTTTGTGCACTGGAACAAAGAGTTTGAAAGGACCCTTGTAATATGCTATCAAGCACGGCTTGGAAGCCTGGTGTATTCACCTAAAACCCCGGGTTAACCTGCCTTCATCAAGTAAGCCACTCCTATCCAGGTAATCCTGGCATGACCCGCCAAACGTTTGACAAGTCAATCTCATACAGACCCTGAACTTGTCAAAGTTAAAATGACGATTGGTTAGTTGGAGGTCCATCTTAAAAGGCTTTGCAAAATGGTTTAACTCAGCGGCCTGGCAGCCCATGAAAAGCCTCGAATTTGGGCCTGGCAGCCCTTGAAAAGCCTCGACTACATGGTTTTTATTTGCTTTTTGCCAAGTTTTTACCCTTTGATATAGTTTATGTTGAACCGGTGTCTATTGACCCGGTATGGCTTTTCAGTCATCATAATAACCCGGTGTTTGTTAACCCGGCTTGGCTTTCAGCTACAAGTTGTCAGACCATATTTATTATCTAACCGGTGTTTAATAACCCGGACTGGCTTTGACTACATGTCGCCAGCATGATCATCCAGTGTTTATCACAACCCGGTATGGCTTATCATATACACCAGCACTGCATGGTGGGAGTTATCAATACTTAAGATTTGGGTTTTCACCCTTACTACAATCAAAGTTGGTAAACCAACTAAGTGATTTAATATCACAGGTATGATCTATTTCATATTTTGATATTTATTCAACCTTGGTAATCAACCGGGCTTTGTATTGGGCATTATGACCCGTCCGGCGGTAAACCGCCAGGACAATTCTTTTTATGCAGACATAAGGATCGCATGAAATTATCAAAGTGTATAAGCAAGCACAGCAAATAGCATGGCGGATCAAACAAAGTCATGTATCAGTGCCGCAGATCAAAGTATTTTAACTAGCCTATTACAAGGCGCTTTGAGGCCCAAAATAATGATTGTTCTTCACACAGCAGAGTCTATGAAAATCAAGCCTATTACCGGATTTAGACTCGTCACCAGGTTGACGTGAAGTTGATGGACCCTCTGGCATCGGTTCAACCTCCTCCTCTCCACCCAGTGGCTGGAAGTCAACGGTGGTCCAGTCAATCCGGGTTAAAGCCTGGAAGACAACTTCTTCGCTTATAAGATTGGACGGTTCAATGTCAGGGGCATATGTGTGCTTACGGATTGGAGGGATGAGATTCTGCACTTCTTTTATAGCAGCATCAGCCCGTCTATTATTGTCTGCATCATAGAAGGACCGATGAGTGGACAAGTTAGCCTCTTCAGCCAATTGGCTTGCCAGTGGGCGCATCTCCTTTGTCAGAGCTTTAAGGGCTTCATTGTCAAAAGCTGACCCGTCTGCCTGTTCACCAAGATAGCCTTTTGCAATATCAACTAGATCAAGGTCGGCTATCCAAGCTTTAGCACGAGTCAGCGCTGATAACGCACCAGCCCTAGCAGCAGATCGCTTTAACTCTTCTATCTGAGCAAGTGTCATCGATAGACTAGCCAAAGTATCCTTGATCAAAATTGGTGCTGGTTTGTTATATGAAGCCGCATAGATGACTCATTGCGCATCAGTATACAGTTGCTCAATCAACGTATAGGCTGCCTTCAACTTCATTCGCATATCTGCGCCCAGATGAGCAATACGGCTACCTGCAACGGTTTAAGAATTTAAGGTTAAACCGGCATTTTCAAAGATGGATATGCGAACTCTTTACACAAGGAGCTTACGAAATATTGCAGAAGTCATAGCATTCACTTGATGCTTCAGCCCAGTTAACTCTTCTGCCACCGGTTTAAGAGCTGCCTCGGTGTCTTTAGCCCGCTTCAACAAAGCAGCCTTCTCAGTTTCCCAGTTGGCGTGTTCATTCTTGAAGCCATCCTTCAATTGTTCCATGGCTGTCAAAGCGCCCTTTAGCTCCTCTTCGTCTTTAGAGGTCTCTGCTTGCTAGGATTTGATATTCTCTTGAAGATCGGCGATTTGGGAATCTTTGTTGTTTATATTGGCCTGCAAAAGTCAGATGATGAAGAGGTTAATATTTTTCTCAAAGTCCCAAGTCTATAACCAGTTATACACTTGGCTCTTGGGGGCTAATGCGGATTGTTTTTTTCCTGCTGCTTATTTGAAAGTCCCAAGGCTCAATACAAGTATTAATCTTGGCACTTGGGGGCCAATGCATATTTGATCAGAAAATCAAAGGCAGAAGAATTAAGGAAACGACAAGTTTTGAACATGAAGTCCCGGTTCATCTTGATAAGATAAACTGGCCCTTGGGGGATACTCATTTGAAGTGTTCTTTATCTCGAAGTCCTGGTCTATCCTCAAGAGATAAACCGTCCCTTGGGGGCTACAATAGAATTGGAATATAGAACAAGCAAATTTAAAGTGTTTTGAAGATTACCTCATAGCGCTCCTTCATTAAGTTCACAAAACCGGCCTCATAATCCTGGCTTGTGTATAGGCGGTTTAAGAATCTAGAATGTTGCTCTTGGGCGCTAAGGTTAACGAAGCTGGATAAATCTGTCTTCCCTTTCCACTTACCCATAGTAGAAAATTCTTCCTTGGTAGTATGCTTTGATAAAGCAACCGGGTTGCCAGGGACAGTGTGACCAGTACCAGTGATAATAACATCATCATCGCCACCTTTTGACGGGCTTGGCGGATTGACAGTATCCCTGGCTAGGCTTGGTGGATATTCGTCCTTGGCTGGGCTGGGCGGATTAGCATGAGGACTAGCCGGGTTAGCTTCCGGCGGATCAGCATGAGGACTAGCCGGGTTAACTTCCGGCGAATCAGCATAAGTATCCTAATCTTGGGGTATAGGATCGTCCACAGCAATGTCAGTATTTCCACCAGCATCTTCTGGGGTCTTCTCCGGTTCAACATCCTCGACAGAAGCATCTGTTCTTGTCTTCTTGCTGAGCCGGCCTTTGGCACTGCAGAATAACAAACAAAGGTTAGTATGATATAACAGGCGTAAGAAGGATAACTAAAACTTTAGCGTACTTACCCGGGGATGGTTTTGAGGGGAGGCATTTGGGTGGTTGATGAATCGCCAGATGAAGAATTGGAAGTCACCTGATAATTCGAATCAGACGGATTAAGTGGGTATCGGAAGCAACTTGCCAAAGGATAAGATTTATTGGAAGAACAATGAACCTCTATACGACGCTTCCGGGTTGGTGTATCCGGTAAACCAGAGGATGTGACCTGTTGGCCGCTATGCCGGGTTGTGCGACGACCTTCATGTTGCTGTGTCTTCAAAGAAAATTGGGGATCCAAATGAGCAAGAGGATGTGACTGTTTTACTTTCCGAACTGCATGGCGAAGTTTTTGAACCGGCACATGTTTTGAATCGGAGGAAAGGGAGATTACCTCGACATGGTCAGCATGGCTGGCTTCCGCATCATCCTGGGAACAGTCATTGTTAATAAGGTGTATGAAAAATGAACCAAGGGAGTCAAGTTCTACCTCTTGTTCCGAATCATCGACGTCTTCTGGCGGATCAGAGTTAATAAGGTGTATGAAAAATGAACCAAGGGAGTCAAGTTCTACCTCTTGTTCCGAATCATCGACGTCTTCTGGCGGATCAGAGGACTCGGCAGTTCTCTTCTTGGCTAGCCTCTTTGTGACCCTGCTCTTGGCACGAAGAGCCGTCGCCGGTTTGTCTTGAGTTTTCGCCAGTTTGTCTTGAGTTTTTGCTGTTTTGTCTTGAGTTTTCCTCTTCCAAAAAAGATCTTTGGCCTATAAGAATAAACAAAGGGTTATCAGAACAATGTTAAAGCGGAGACAGATCAAAAAAGGCAGAAAGGGTAAACTTATTACTGCTGGCGGTTTGTTGGAGACATAAAAGGGACGCAGCCCAATTTTGCTGCATTCAGTGATCGGTTCATCCAGCATCTTCTTGACACACTTAGTGACTTCATCATCAGCCATCTCCATTTCATGGTACCGTTGAGGGTCCTTGACGTTCCCGGTATACTCATGCATCAACCTGGTGCGGTGGCTTAAAGGAGGATACCCCATGAAACCCAGCAATGGACGAGATCAACATCGGTTAAGCCGTTTGCTAGGAAGGCCCGGAGCTTAGTAATTTGAGGTGCATAAGCTTGTCGCTCTTTAGTAGTGAGTCGTTCAGGCAGTGGATGGCCGTTACTAAGCCGGTGTGCACAGTAGCCCGGCAGAGGGTTCTCATCAGCAGGGGCGGTGTTTTCACAGTAGAACCATGTTTGATTCCAATCTTTAGGGTGGCCGTGATGTTTGGCATGAGTAAAATCGACTTCCTTCCTTTTCTGGATCGATACTCCGCCAAGTTCAGTATTAGGGACGTCAGAGAATTCAGTTCGGCGGTTTAAATGGAAGAAATCTCGAAAGAGTCCAACAGTTGGTTCTTCTTGAAGGTAAACCTCACAGAACACCTGAAAATTGCATATGTTGGACACAGAGTTTGGTCCAATATCTTGAGGATGGAGTTGGAATCTGGAAAGTACATCCTGTCGTGGAATTGTCACGTCAGATGTCCTCATGAAAGCACTTAGTTGTGGAGCCATCGCAACTAGGAAGCTTGAAGGGGTTGATCGGCACAAGGGACACGAGAGGTTTTTATACTAGTTCGGCCCCTTACGGTGAAGGTAAGGCCTACGTCTAGTTGGGTTGGTATTGATGTTTCGATGACCAGGGAGCGAGATATGCTATGCCCGGCTCTCGATGAGTTGTTTCTTTCCCTAAGCCGCCAGCAGGTCGTCCCCTTATATACTCGAGTTGACGCCCTCTGGCTTACAGAGTCCCGGCCGGCTTATAAACAGTGTCCGGCTCGGTGACTAATTAAATCTACCTTATGATACAAGTCATGCCATTATGGCGGTTTACTACAATGGGCCTTAAGTCGCCTGTGGGCTTAAGCCCTTTATTGAACCGCCGTCTTCATGCTTGGTTTTGGGCTTCCTTCTGGTAAGTCTTCTTTGCGTAACCCGGCCCCTCCTGGGCGGCTTACTCAAATAGTTACATCCCCAACATTAGGCCCCAGATTGATTTGAACCTGTTCATGTCAATCTTAAAATACCTTAAAACATAAATCTTTAGTCTTCTTAACTATGCAAAAATGTTTCCTTTAACTTGCCCTGACGTCATCTTTTGGATCCGTGTTAACCCGCCGTGACGTCATCTTTTCTTAAATTCCCCTCTCTTTTTTTATTCCACCATATCCTTTAACGGATCTCTGTCTTTATTGAATGCTCCGAAGACCGAGGCGTCAGGGCCGCGGGATAATAATTCTTATCTCCTCGTTTCTTGTGCCATCTCAGTCTTCCTTTCCTTATAAATAGGCGCGACCTAGGTCTTCCCATTCTCCTCCTTCCAGTCGTCTCCTTCCTCTCGCTGCTTCTCTATCACTCGAGCTCTGCCGCCGCCACCGTCGCAGATCTCGTCTTCACCAACTCTGGCCGCTGCATCAACCTGGTTTGATCAGAGAAACGCGACGAGCCTCCACTACAACCCTGCATCCGTAAGTCTCCTCTTTCCTGCCTCTTAGATCCACATTAGGACCTTCGAGTTCGTGCGTTCTTCGTTGTTTAGCAGTTCCCTTTCATAGATTCCATTACCCCCGCTTTTCTTGATCTTTAGAGATGGTAGAAACCGATACGGTAGATTTTCCGCACCTACTTTGGACGCAGATAGATCCCTTTCTGTTACACAGAGGCCCTATTCGAGCTCTTGAACTTCATCTGCATCAGTTTTAGGTCTAGAAAATTTTCTTGTCAGTGTCACCTTTTGATCTCAAATATCAATAGCAGATTATGAAATCTGTTTGTATCACCCGGAAGACTACTTATGTCAAATACTCTTCCACACGACTGTCCATGTAGCCGGCTTAAATAAATAACACTGAACTGTGAACCTTGCTTGCTTCTCATGACTTTAAGAAGTTGGAACTGCTTTTGATATTTGTGGTGGCTTAAATACCGTTGCGTAGTTATCCTTATATCATTAGGCCCCTTCTTAAGCCGCCACCTTAAATAATTAAGATATTTCTCCCGGGTTAAAATTGAACCGGAACTTCTGATTTTGTCGTAGGCCAACTGTTGTCATGGCACCGAAGGCAACCAAGGCCCCTGTGACCTGCAATTGGGTTCCATCCATAGTCACCAATAGTAAACTATCTGAATTTGTGAAGTCCGGCCATCTGCCAAAAAAGGAGGTCATGTCTTATCGTGCCCCTGACCCTTCTGAAGAGAGGCCTCACCCCAAAGAAGGGGAGGTAATAATTTTTACGGATTATATGAACCGGGGATTTGCTCCTCCCGGCTCAAAATTCTTCAGGGAGGTTTTGAATTTCTTTGATCTCAGACCTCAAGACATTGGACCCAATTCCGTGTCAAATATTTGCAATTTCCAAGTCTTCTGCGAGGTGTACCTGGGAGAGGAGCCAAATCTGCTATTGTTCAGGGAACTTTTCTACTTGAATCGGCAGAATTAACATGCCAACGGGCCTAGTCTTGAGCTTGGCAGTATTTCAATTTAGCGGTGGAGAGATTGCCTTTTTCCTTACGCTGAGCTACCGAGTCATCCAAAAGATTGGAACCAGACGTGGTTCTATTGTCAGGATACTTCACCGGCCGATGAGAGCCCTCTGCTCGGCTTCCGTGCCCTGCGCCTTGAGTCCAACCATCCGCTAGTAGACAAACTGACGGTTGTTGAGCGTCTGCCTCTCAATCCCACCATCAAGAAGATCAAAGCTCTCTTGTGAAACGGTTTAAACGGCATCGATCTGGTCCGAGTCTGGGTCACTTGGCGAGTACTTCCATTAAGCCGCCGTTCCGGCTTAATGTGTACTTACACAGGCGAAAAGGATGACCCGCTACACCATAGTCCTGACGACTTACCAGATGATGTGGTGGATGCTACAACCCAGTCGCTGCTGAAAGAGGGCACTGTAACCAGTAACGCCTTCGGCTTACTTCCCTTTTGCAAGAAGAACCCGGCCCCTGCAGTAAGTTATCAATCTTAATAAATATTCTTTGCTATGTTATACCTTTTTTTACTCATAACTCCTTATCCTTTTCCACAGGCCGATGATAACTTCTGGAATGTCAAATATGACCATGAGGCTGCCAAACAAGCCAGAACAACCAAGCAAACCGAAAGGAAAGCTGCCAAGACGGGAACCTCAAAGAAGAGGAAACCCAGCGCCTCCGACTTACTCAAACTGGATGATACTTCTTTGGATGATGAAGAGGTAATCTTTAAATTTTCTTAATTCCCTTGTCATTACCTGACTGACATTCTATCCCTTCAGGAGGATACGGGAAACAGTCAAGCAGCTGGTGAAGAGGTAACTATAATCTCCTCCGACTCAGAGCCTTTGCCAAAGAAAAAGATCTGAAGGGTGATCCGGAGAGTAAGATTTTCACATCCTCTTGCTTATCAAGATCCTCAATTTCTTTTGAAGCAACAACAGCTTGAGAACCAGAGGCAGACCCGGAACAACAAGGATGCAGAACTCTCCTCCGGCTTACCTGATGTAACCAGGAAGCGTCAGACTGAGCTTATCTCCGATTTACGTTCTGTTTTACCTTTAGCGGGCTTAATTTGTCAACCTCTCAATTTGTCTGACTCCAATTATCAGGATACCTCTCCTTCTTCCGGCGAATCCATGCAATCAAACATGCCGGCTTTCAAAACTGCTCCCGGGTAATGTAACCTTATGTACCTTGAGCTTTACCTTACCCATGCTTTAGTATTCATCCTTCTGTCTTTGTTAACAGCATGCAAGTGAAACCTAGCAAGAGGGCCAAGAAGAATAAAACGTCCCAAGACCCGATTGTGACTGAACCGGTGATTAGTACGTCTGCTCCAGACAGCTCTACCCAACACCTGCCTGAATCGGCCTCTAACATTCCAGTGCCAACTACTGACCCGCCCGCCGAAGATACTCTCAATAGCTCTGATAACCCGGAAGCTCCTAGCCCGGTCAAGACGTCTGGACCGGAAGTTGAGTTTGTGAAAAGTCAGTTTCTTGAACCTGGGCGGCCTACTGTCCTCGCAAAATGTTCTGCCAAAGAAGAACTTGTGGAACACCGAAAGGCCAAGCAGGATATTACTGATTATACTCACTTAAGCATTGGTGATATAGTCTCGGGCTATCTGAATCAAGTGCATAATAGTTGTGACCTGGAAATTGACATGGTAAAACAAATACAGCACAAATCGGAGGTATAACTTATGCTTTTTTTCTGAATCTTATTTTCTGTACCAGCCCCCAAGTCTATTGCTTATGAATAAGTATGTTGTAGACTTAGAAATCTGCTTTACTATTAATGCCCGATTTTAAAGAGAATATATTTAACCCAGTTGTGACTTGATAGCTTAAATTTACGATATACATTAGCCCCCAAGTGTCAAGTATCTTTACTTGTAAAGTGCTTGAGACTTAATATGTGTGACCCGACATGGTAGGCTTGAAAAATTCTTCAGTATACATTAGCCCCCAAGTGTCAAGAACCTTTGCTTGAAAAGTACTTGGGACTTTAATATTATCTTACCATGATTCTTACCATAATCCGGTATCGATGCAGGCCACTATAAGTCAGTTGGAGTCAGAGCTTGCTGTCCTGAAGAGCCGGCTGGAAACTCAAGAACTTGAAACTCAAAAGGCCAATTCCAAATTTGAATTTACTGTCTCTAAAAATGAGAAGTTGAAGAAAAGTTTTGAGTCAGAGAAGAAAGCCTGGGCTGATGAGAAGGCTTCTCTGGTGATTCGGGCCGAGACGGCAGAAACATCTCTTGCAGAGGCAACAACCGAGCTATCCGACTTAAAACGGCAGATATCTCAAATGGTCTCAGCCATCTTCGGTAAGTTACTGTGCAAAACCTCAACCATTGTAATCTTCCAATGACTATTGTAATAGTTACCTCCGGCTTACTGCTATGCTTGTGCACACACAGGCCCCAGCAGTACCAACCTTAAGCAAAATATGCTGATCAAGCTTAAGGCGGTTTACACCCTAGTGGAACAGCTGAACTCCGGGTCACAACGTGCCTTGGCCGTTGTAGCCTTATCAAACACCACTCCCCGCCTTTTGCAAGACGTGCTGAAGCATCTCACTGTGCTACCTCAGCGAATTCAGGATTTAAGGCAGGCATCTGCCAGAGCCGGAGCCGTAGCCGCATTGAGCCGGGCTAAAGCATGGCTCCCAAAACTAGACCCAGCCGACCTTGCCCTTCGATACTAAAGTCTGAAGGAGGACGGTACTGTATTTGATGACCATGATTTCACCGCCTGTGTCAAAGCCATACGTCCCGTGGAAACCCTTATTGGAAACGACACTGACCTTACCAAGTATTCGCCAGGTTATGACAGTGAGAACCAGAGAATTCCAAACACTCCATATGATCAAATCAGCCTGATCCCTCCGACTCGTAAGCATACTTTTGCCCCTGAAGTGGACCTAGCCGGTTTAATAGATGATGAAGCTGAGTTTGAAGCTTTGAGTGGCATTGACTGGGCCTCGTCAACTTTCCAGGAGAAAACAGCCGACGGAGAAGCGGAGAAGGATAACCCGAAGTCTTCAAGCCTGCCGAAGGAGTGAATAGGCAGGTGTTTTGCAAAAAACAATGCTTCATTTATTCAGACTCGGGGAGTCTTGTAATAGGGTAGAAAAAACTTCCCATTGTTCGTCATGCCTTCGCGCATGTTCCTAGAGCTTAACACTTTCGTAAGCCGCTACTGCTATATATTTCTGGCTTTTATTTCCTTGGCATTTTAAATTTGCTTGCCTTATTCTGCACATAAAACAAGCAAAATTCCCTTGGCATTTTATCACGTCAGGGGTTACAGAAAGTATTGATAACCCAGAACGCAAACCAAAAAACATCATATACAGGCTGATTTATGACTATACTTGCTAAACATAAGCATAATAGCATACCTGCGATTCTTTGATAATCTTTCCTGCTCATATGATGTTCACCCAGCACTTAACAACCTGGGGTGGTAAATATTAAACTGGAAGAATCAAAAACCATCTCATAACACCTTTAGGAAAGGTCTCAAGATAATCACAGTAATTATACTTATGATGGATAATAAACAACATTCACAGGCTTCTGATTCGAATACGATGAGTAAACCGTCCCAAAGGGGTTAAGCTAAGATTCAGATACAATCATATAGCTCCCAGTGGCTTTGGCGATGCCGATCAGGTGGGTATCGACAACTATGTTCTCTTTGGTTCGAATACGACCCACGTGTGAACAGGAAGCCCCCAAGAGACCATAAGAGTTGTTTAATGGCGCTGATTCGAATACGATCCACGTCAGACCCAAAGGGGTTAAGCTATGATTCAAATATGATCAAGAAGCCCCCAAGTGGGTTTGGCAGTATGCCCATCAAGTGGGTATCGACAACTATGTTCTCTTTGGTTCGAATACGACTTA
Organism: Triticum aestivum; assembly: GCF_018294505.1. Taxonomy (NCBI): domain Eukaryota; kingdom Viridiplantae; phylum Streptophyta; class Magnoliopsida; order Poales; family Poaceae; genus Triticum; species Triticum aestivum. Next base: position 618,721,139 of record NC_057801.1, read on the forward strand.
TGTTTGAACAGGAAGCCCCCAAGTGATCATGGCTAGATTCAGATATGATCATAAGCCGGACCAAAGGAAAAGACGGATTCAGATATGATCCGCTCCTTGTTGGTTGTTTCCACCATCTGACAAAAAAGACATATAGAATTTTGAGGGTAAAGAAAAAGGACAGAGGTCCTGCTTTATTGCTTTATAATATATACATCGTCAAAATATATACATCTTGAGAGCCGGTGGCCTAAGTATAGTAAGGCCAAAGATGGGCTATATTCCACGGCCGGCGGGTCTCTTCGTCCGACTTACGTGAGTCTTTGTGCTCTCGAATATCAATGAGGTAATATGACCCATTGTTCAGATTCTTGCTGACCACAAAGGGTCCTTCCCAAGGAGGGGATAGCTTGTGCATATCAGACTGATCCTGGATGAGCCGGAGCACTAAGTCGCCTTCCTGAAAGGTTCTGCTTCTGACCCGGCAGCTATGATAGCGACGAAGGTCTTGCTGGTAAATCGCTGAGCGGGCTATTGCCAAGTCTCGCTCCTGATCCAATAAGTCAAGTGCCTCCTGACGAGCTTTTTCATTATCAGCCTCAACGTAAGCCGCCACACGGGGCGAATCGTGCCGGATATCACTTGGCAGGACTGCTTCTGCTCCATAGACCATGAAGAAAGGTGTATAACCCGTGGATCTGTTAGGTGTAGTGTTGATGCTCCACAGCACAGAGGGTAATTCCTCCACCCAACAACCCGGAGTCCGCTGTAAGGGGACCAAGAGCCATGGTTTGATACCCCTCAGGATCTCCTGATTAGCTCTTTCTGCTTGACCATTGCATTGAGGATGAGCAACAGCCGAAACGTCAAGCCGGATATGCTCTCGTTGACAGAACTCCTCCATGGCACCCTTGGAGAGATTAGTGCCATTATCTGTTATAATGCTGTGTGGGAAACCAAAACGAAAGATCACCCTTTTCACGAACTGAACCGCTGTGGCCGCATCACACTTACTGACTGGCTCCGCCTCAACCCACTTTGTAAACTTATCCACTGCCACCAGGAGAAGTGTCTTTTTGTCCTTGGACCTTTTGAAAGGTCCCACCATGTCAAGCCCCCAGACTGCAAACGGCCAGGTAATTGGGATCATCCTCAATTCTTGAGCCGACACATTAGTACATCGTGAGAACTTCTGACAACCGTCACATTTACTAACCAGATCCTCTGCATCAGCATGAGCCGTGAGCCAGTAGAAACCATGACGGAAAACCTTGGCCACCAGAGATTTTGAATCGGCATGATGACCACAATCTCCTTCATGAATCTACCGAAGTATCTCTTGTCCCTCTGCAGGCGACACACATCGTTGAAATGCCCCTGTTACACTGCAATGATGCAATTCACCATTAACAATCGTCATGGATTTGGATCGCCTGACAATTTGTCTTGCTAGAGTCTCATCCTCTGGTAACTCTCCCCGGGTCATATAGGCCAAATACGGCACGGTCCAATCCGGGATGACATGAAGAGCCGCCACCAGCTGCGCCTCCGGGTCTAGCACCGCTAGTTCTTCCATAGTAGGCACCTTGACAGCAGGGTTATGCAGAATATCAAGAAATACGTTAGGTAGCACCGGCTTACATTGAGATCCTAGTCGGCTCAGAGCATCAGCCGCCTCATTCTTCCTTCGATCAATGTGCTCCAGTTGATAGCCCTTAAAATGCCCAGCCACAGTATCTACCTCACGACGATAAGCTGCCATGAGAGGATCCTTGGAGTCCCACTTGCCTGACACCTGTTGAGCCACAAGATCTGAGTCGCCCAGACACCTTACCCGGCTTAAGTTCATCTCTTTGGCCATCTGGAGACCATGGAGTAAGGCTCCGTACTCAACCGCATTGTTAGTACATGGAAACATAAGCCAGAGTACATAACAAAATTTGTCACCTCGAGGGGAAGTTAACACAACTCCAGCCCCCGAGCCTTCTAGCTCTCTGGACCCGTCAAAGTGAATAGTCCAATATGTGTTATCTGGCTTCTCCTCAGGTGCCTGCAACTCTGTCCAATCATTGATAAAGTCCACCAAGTCCTGAGACTTAATAGCAGTGCGTGGCATGTACTTCAAATCATGAGGCCCAAGCTCGATAGCCCACTTGGTGACTCGTCCTGTGGCCTCCCTATTCTGGATGATGTCTCCCAAAGGGGCAGAACTTACCACAGTTATAGGATGACTTTGAAAGTATTGCTTCAACCTCTGGTTGGCCATAAACACTCCGTAAACGAGTTTCTGCCAATGTGGATACCATTGCTTAGACTCAATGAGCACTTCACTGATGTAGTAAACCGGCCGTTGAACCGGATGCTCCCTGCCAGCTTCCTTACGCTCCACTACGATAGCAACACTGACGGCTCATGAATTGGCAGCCACATATAACAGCAACAGCTCTTTGTCAATAGGAGCTGCAAGAACCGGCAGTTTAGACAACTGTCTTTTTAAGTCTTCAAAAGCGGCATCAGCAGCATCACTCCAGACAAAATTGTCTGCTTTCTTCATCACCTGATATAACGGCAGGGCCTTCTCCCCCAAGCGGCTTATGAACCGGCTCAAAGCGGCTACACGACCCGCCAGGCGCTGAACATCATTGATACACGCCGGCTTAGCCAGAGAGGTAATCGCCTTGATCTTCTCCGGATTAGCTTCGATGCCTCTGTTTGACACCAGAAAACCCAAGAGCTTGCCCGCAGGCACACCATACACACACTTGGCTGGGTAAAGCATCATCTTGTAAACCCGGAGATTGTCAAAGGTCTCTCTCAAGTCAGATATCAAGGTTTCCACATAAGCATGAACATTACACCCAATTTGATCGTGCAAACAGTTCTGTACACATCGCTGGTAAGTCGCCTGGGCACTTTTGAGTCCAAATGGCATAGATACATAACAGAAGGCTCCAAAACGGAGTGATGAAAGCTGTCTTCTCCTGGTCCTTAACTGCCATCTTGATCTGATGATAACCAGAGTAAGCATCCAAGAAGCTCAAACATTCACAACCCGCCATAGCATCAATGATTTGATCAATACGGGGAAGAGCAAAGGGATCAGCCGGACAAGCTTTGTTTAAGTTCGTGTAATCCACACACATCCGCCAAGTGACGTTCTTCTTGAGTACAAGCACTGGGTTAGCCAACCACTTCGGGTGAAAAACTTCTATAATAAATCTGTCCGCTAAGAGTCGGGCAACCTCTTCTTCGATAGCTTTCCATCTCTCTTCGTTGAGCCGTCGGAGAAACTGCCTGACCAGCTTATACTTCGGATCAATATTGAGAGTGTGCTCAGCGAGTTCCCTCGGTACACCCGGCATGTCAGAAGGTTTCCATGCAAAGATGTCCCGGTTCTCACGGATGAACTCGATGAGTGCGCTTTCCTATTTGGGATCCAAATTGGCACTAATACTGAACTGCTTAGAAGCATCTCCTGGGGTAAAATGAACAAGGTTCATCTCAGCGGCCGATTTAAACTTCAACGCCGGGTCGTGCTCAGTCGTCGGCTTCTTTAAGGAGGTCATATCTACTGGCTCAACATTGTCTTGATAAAATTTGAGCTCCTCCGCAGCACAGGCAGACTCAGCGTAAGCCACATCGCCATCTTCACACTCCAAGTCCACCTTTCGACTCACATGCACAATGATTGTGCCCTTATAACCCGACATCTTGAGCTGTAAATAAACATAACACGTCCGTGCCATGAACTTAGCATAAGCCGGTCGCCCAAATAAAGCGTGATATGGACTCCTGATTTTAACCACTTCAAACGTCAATTTCTCAGCCCTGGAATCATACTCATCTCCAAAGGCCACCTCCAATTCAATCTTGCCAACTGGGTAAGCCGACTTTCCTGGAACCACCCCATGGAAAACAGTGTTGGATATTCTCAAATTCTTCTTAGTCAACCCCATGCGCTGAAAAGTCTCGTAGTAGAGGATATTGATGCTGCTACCTCTGTCCATGAGTACCTTAGTGAACTTATATCCACCAACCTGGGGTGCTACCACCAAGGCTAACTGACCCGGATTATCGACTCGTGGAGGGTGATCCTCTCTGCTCCATATAATGGGTTGCTCTGACCATCTCAAATAACGAGGAATTGCCGGCTCAATAGAATTTACGGCCCTCTTATGAACCTTCTGGTCACGTTTGCATAAGCTAGTGGTAAACACATGGTACTTCCCACCACTCAACTGCTTCGGATGGCTTTGATAACCCGACTGCTGCTGCTGTTGCCCTCCCTGACCAGACTGCTGCTGATTATTTCCCCCCGGATGTCCCTGAAAACCGGAGTTTGAACCGCCGCCCGGGCCATGAAAGCCGCCAGCCCCAGAACCGCCGCCAGATCCATGACTACAATCAAAGGTATTGCAATTTTTAAACGCCTTCATGATTGCACGATCTTTCCACAGGTGTGTGGTGGGGCGCTCCCGGGTGCCGTGTCTCGGGCAGGGCTCATTGAGTAGCTGCTCAAGAGATGGGCCTGACCCGCCGGATCGAGGCGGCTTACCCTTACATCTCTGACTGTTACCCTGTGTATTAGCGTTGGCTACAAACTTTGGGTTCCGTCCGCCTTATGCTTATTGCCACTTTGATTCACCGGGTTGTGCTGTTGGCCCTTTCCATTGTCGTTCCTTTTTCCCTTCCCTGTCTTCTCATCGTCGGACGCGGGATCCTTGGTACTATCAGAATGGGCATATTTGACTAAAGCCGCCATTAGCGTACCCATATCCTTGCAGTCACGTTTAAGGCGCCCCATTTCTGCCTCAGCGGCTCAAAGCTGCAATTCTTCTCCAACATAAGGACTACAGAGCCGGCATCCATCTTATCAGATGAATGAATTATCTCCTTGACCCGGTGGACCCAATGGGTGGTGGATTCACCCTCCCCTGCTTACAATTTGTCAAGTCCACGATCGACATAGATTGCTTACAGGTGTCCTTGAAGTTCTGGATGAAACGGGCTTTTAAGTCTTCCCACGAACCAATGGAATTGGGTGGTAAACCTTTTAACCAAGACCGGGCCGTTCCATCATGGTAAAATACTTAGCCATTACCGCGTCACTGACCTCCAACAGTTCCATGGCCATCTCATAACTCTCGATCCATGCTCCAGGCTCTAAGTCGACCATGTAATTTGGCACCTTTCGATGTCCCTTGAAGTCCTTGGGCAGGCGCACATTGCGCAAAGCCAATACCAAACAAGGAACACCACCTGTTCTAGTGGCTACTCCCATCTCAACAGAAGTCGTTGGATACTCTGGAATATCCTGATGAGCCGCTTGTTGAGCCGCCGGCTGAGCCACCTGCTCGTTCTCCTGACGTACTCGGTCTTGCACCGAGTTATAGCCACCGTGTTGGTTACGGTGTTGGGCGTTGCTTGACAAAGCTTCAGATTCCATCTGCCTGCTATAACTCGGGCTCCGGTTTTGACGAGGCGGTGCTAACCAAGGCGGAGGAGTTGAATGAATCTTATCTCGGCTATAAGAATAGGTCTCTTGCTGAGCCAGGGCTGCCTGGACAAGTTCCCTGATTCTCCGGGTCTCCACCGCTGTTGGATCATCACCGTCCACTAGGAGAGCCGCCAGACGCGCTGATGCTGCGATTAAGTTCTCCATGGGGTTGGAAAAGTGACTCGGCGGTATCGGCACATAACATGGCGGCGCCATGTTTCCATGAGGAGGTACCATCTCCTGAGGCTGAGCCGGTTCCCCTGTTTCGGCTGTCATAAACTGATTTGCATCTGGCGGGTTACTTAGGCCGGCTCCAGGTGTAGGAAACAGAACCCGAGGGTCGTAATTCGGAGGTAAATGGGATTGGGTTTTCTGGTGTCTCCTCCTCATTACCTCATTGGACGCGTTTAAGCTCATCGTGAGCTGGTAAGCTTCTGACTGCAACTGTTGTGCCCGGGCATCGAGAGATGCCCGTTCCGTGGCTAATTTGGTATCCTCAGCTGCTAAGGTCTCCTTGGCCCGAGCTATTTCCTCGCGCATCCACACCACCTCTACGTCATGCTCATCTTTATTTGCGGGGATAACCGTGGCGGTTAACAGGGCTGTAAGCTTATCCATGAGATCTATCAGCACTTGAGCCGGCGGGCGCACAAGGCCTCCTGCCCCGGCCGCTCCTATCCCAGACGTAATTGCAGCAGAGGCTGTATAGTTTTGGCCGGGTTGAGTCCTAGCCATGAAGACTCCTGCCCAATTCAACGACTCACAGGGGCCCGAAATACTGAAGCCATCAAAACAGCCCCCGAGCACGTCATCTTGTACTTGATACAGCGAACCTGTTGAACCGGCGGACAAATCACCGTCAGAGAGGACGGCCATCTCACCACCATCTTCAGGTCCTTCAGAAAGCTCTTCTCCGTGGATGCAGCCCACAAAGACACGCTTCATGCCGGGTTGAGCTCGGGCGGGTTTCGCACGCTGAGCCGTCTCGACGAGGTCGGTGCAGTTGTCCAGCTCAGGTCCCGGCTAACCAATCTGACCGATGAAGACGTGGATCCCTCCGGAGGGGACCTAATACCCGTACTCAATTGAGCCGGCGTCAAGGCCCGAGCCTTCGTTGTCGATGTAGATCTTGCCGCGACGACTCTTGGTCATCCGGCCCACTGCGTATCCCTTGAGCCCTTCGAAGTTTCCCTTCAAGAACTCAAATCCACGGTGCGCTAGCCCCACGGTGGGCGCCAACTGTCATCGAATTGTCACGTCAGATGTCCTCATGAAAGGACTTAGTTGTGGAGCCATCGCAACTAGGAAGCTTGAAGGGGTTGATCAGGACAAGGGACACGAGAGGTTTGTATACTAGTTTGGCCCCTTACGGTGAAGGTAAGGCCTACGTCTAGTTGGGTTGGTATTGATGTTTCAATGACCAGGGAGCGAGATACTCTATGCCCGGCTCTCGATGAGTTGTTTCTTGCCCTAAGCCGCCAGCATGTCGTCCCCTTATATACTCGGGTCGATGCCCTCTGGCTTACAGAGTCCCGACCGACTTATAAACAGTGTCGAGCTCGGTGACTAATTAAATCTACCTTATGATACAAGTCATGCCATTATGGCGGTTTACTACAACGGGCCTTAAGTCACCTGTGGGCTTAAGCCCTTTATTAAACCGCCGTCTTCATGCTTGGTTTTGGGCTTCCTTCTGGTAAGTCTTCTTTGCGTAACCCGGCCCCTCCTGGGTGGCTTACTCAAATAGTTACATCCCCAACACATCCCGGAAAAACTTTGATCCGGGAGGGCTAAAACCCCGGTCTAGATGCTGCATGAATACAATTACTTCTCCATCCTGAGGTACTGGAGGGCACTCAGGGCCAGGAACTCGCCAATGAAGGACATCTTTCTTGGCCAAAGCGCCAGTTAGAACATATCCATTGAGTTGCGTTACTGTGATCCGGGAAGAAACCCAGTTGCAAGCGGCGAATTGTTTGGTCATTTCGGAATACAAACTGTAAAAGAGGTGTAAAAGTCGGTTTATGGTTCAAGATTGATGTGCACAAGCCGATGTTAAACCGGGGTATTTAGTCAAGGCATATATTCAAGTTAAACCAGATACTGCTACTCAGATCAAGATGGCGGTTTAAGTGAGGGCTAATGATACCAGACGGGTTATGATTTGCTACAAAGTTAAACTGCCTATATTGGAAGCAGCAGAGCTGAAATTTGTTAAGTGCTGAGGAAACATGTTTCAGAAGGTGATGTTATAATTTTGGATCTATCGTGACCTAGTAAAGAAAATTTTTCTGAACCCTAAAATGGCGACAGAAGAATAAAGAGGATATAGATGGGTTCATTCGTGGTTCTAAAGATGCTATGGTGAGACAAAACAAGGTCATAGCTTCGGCCGCAGGAGGAAAAGTTAGGTTGGTCTGGATTCAACAAGACAAAAGGGCAAGATAATAAAGTTTGGATGAACATTGATGAACACAGCCAAATACTGAAAACCTAATGCGGATCTAAGGTTGAGGGAGAAAGGTTTACCGGATTCTCAGGAATGACGGAGGAGAGCCGTGGATCTCTGGTGCAATCAGGTTGATGCGGCGGCCAGGGACGAGGCAGAACTTCAAGGTCGACGACGGCGGCGGAGCTGTCGGGCTTAAGTGGCAAGAGGAAGAAGAAGAAGCACGGAAGGGGAAAAGTGAAAGACCCCGGAGCCTATTTATAAGGCGAATGGATAAAGAAGGCAAGCGCGAGAATCGAGGAGCCAAAGCAGTAAAATGGGGCGCAGCTGTCGCCTCGATCTTCGGAAGATAATTAATGAAGGGGATCTTTAGAAATCTTTTTTGATACAGAGATGACGTCATGATGATTCACTGCAATTTTCATAAGATGACATCATGGCGGTTTACCAAAGTTTACAGGGGAAGGCATCATGGCGGTTTACGATAATCGAAAAGAAGGTGTTCACGGATTTTTTCTAAGTATTGAAGATTGACATGAACAGGTCAAATCAATCTGGGGCCTAATGTTGGGGATATAACTACTGAGTGTAAACCGCCCAGGTGAGGCCGGTTCACACTCAACTATACTGAAGGCCATGAAGACAAAGAAGATGGCGCTTTACTGATAAAGCCTAGAGGCCCAGAGCCTAAAGGTGGATTAGGGCCCATATTGGTAAACCGCCATAGTTGTATAACTTGTATTGTATGTTAGGGAGGCAGAGACCGAGCCGGTTGTCATGGTTCTAAGTCTGACAGTAGTGTAGGGGGGGTACTAAGGTAGAGGCAAGGTCCTAGCAATGGAGTAGTTGTACACGCAAGAGTTTTACGAGTTCAGGCCCTTCTCGGAGGAAGTAACAACCCTACGTCTCGGAGCCCGGAGGCGGTCGACTGGATTATATGCGTGTGAGTTATAGGGGTGCGAACCCTTTACACTGAGGAGGGGGTGGCTTATATAGAGTTCGCCAGACCCCTCCAGCCCTCAGTTATGCAGGGTTTAAAGTACATTAAGACCGGGGGTTACTGGTAACGCCCACATAAAGTGCTATGAAGACCATAAAGGCTACTTAATGAAAGACCGTTGCGTGCAGAGTGACTTTAGATCTCCTGGCCGTCGAGTGGTTAGCTCCATGGTCGAGTGGTTATCTTCGCGGTCGAGTGTCCCAGAGTCTGTCGAGTGGATCACCTCTGGGTCGACTGACAGGTAGTTTCTTCTAGAGATGTCCTTGGGTAGGGTAATTTAGACAGGTCCATGACCCTACCCTAGGTACATAGCTTCATCATTAACCCCCGAATGGATCGGGGTTTGAGTGGGGAAGGAGTTGAGAGTTTTTCCGACCCGTTTCTTATGCTGTGAGCATGTCTTGTCTTGGATCAATGAACTTTTAGATGACGACACCAACTTCTTTTTCAGTCACCTTGATCCATTCTTTGTATCTGTCGAGTGAAGTTTTCGCTTGGGGAGCTCCGAGTGTCAGAGCGGAGGAGATCTTCTGTCTGACGAGTCGTTCTGCAACTCGCGGATTCTGCGGGATTCGAATTTTGGGAAGCGCACGGGACGGGGCGAGGCCGCAGCAGTCGTATGGGATAAGGCAGGGACGCCTCGATCTCCACACCACCTCTTTCGCCACGTATCGCGCGCGCGACTGTTGCGGGATTTGACAGGATCGTCCGGGCCCACATGTCAGCCACTCGGAAGCAGCCTTATATAAAGCGCCGGACGGGGGTTTTTCAACAGTGCACCCTCATTCCTCCCTCTTCTCCAGATTTCTCCGCCGCGTTAGCTTCTGCCTCAGAGCCGCTGCCCCGCGCGTGCTTCGCTGGCGACGATGGTGAAGGAGAAGACGACGGCTCAGGAGCGGGCGAAGAAAGCGATGGCGAAGGCGAAGGGGAGGGGAACCAGTCGGAGTGGCTCTTCATCGAGGACCGGCCTGCCGCCGGGCTGGATCCAGGGCGACTGGATCCGCTCGACAATTGCTCAGGTGGATCTCGATGACCTGGCCGACGGAGGGCTGATCCCCCATGGATCGGGGCGGCTCTCGGGGAGGGAGTCAGAGCTGCAGCCTCAGGAGGGTGAGTGCGTTCTTCTGGCCACCCACGTCGACCGTGGGTTTTCTTTGCCGCCCCACCCTTTCTTCCGGGGGTGTCTGAATTTCTTTGGGGCACAACTCCACCACTTCACACCCAACTCCATAGTGTACCTCTCCGCCTATGTGTCTTTGTGCGAATGCTTCTTGGGTTGTCGGCCTCACTGGGGCCTCTTTAAGCACATCTTCACCTGTCGCTCCCAGACGGTGAAGAAGGCAAATCCGAGTGATGAGAGGACACATGTGATTCAGATGGGCGGGGGTATTGGGATCCAGTTGAGGGGGAAAAGTTCTTTTCCGACCATGGTTTTGCCCGACTCCGTCCGTGGGTGGCAGTGGACTTGGTTCTATTGCAAGGACCAGCCGACGCCAGGGCAGTCGACCGGGCTCCCTCCCTTTTCCATGGAGCGAGTGAGGAAGCCCTCCTCTTTGAAGGTGATCCCGCAGGAGAAGGCGCAGGTGAGGGTGTTGGTCGAGCGTGTCGTGCAGCTCATCCACGACGGGGTGACTGGTATGGACCTCCTGGAGGTCTTCCTCCGGCGACGCATCCAGCCGCTCCAATTTCGAGATCATCCTATGTGGATGTATTCTGGAACTGAGGACACCACTCGGATCCACCCGAAGGAGATCGACGGCGCCATGCTGGAGCGGTGGATGGGAAGCATTACGGGGAACAAGGACAACCCCCAAGGAGCCAGGAGGGTCGTTCCACTCGACCAATCATATGAAGTTGACAAGGTCCAATTCTACATTTCCGACTGAGATTCTGTTATTCTGTCTGTTTGAAATCAACCGTCTGACTTTTGTCTTGTTTGCTATCTTCTAGGTCACGACTGAAGTGTACTCGATGCCCAACGAGGCTCAGGAACAAGACGAGGAGGGAGAGGCGAGTGGAGGTGAAAGTGAGGGGGAGCAGTGGCAATCTGACGGCGAGGGGGAAGAGGTTGAAGATGGCTCCAGCAAGGAGGAGGAGGAGGAAATGGAAGTCGATCCTCCTCGCATGGAAAGGCGATCCAAGCTCGCCCACAACCCCGCGAGGGAGCGCGGCAAAGCGGTTGCACTCGTTGTGTCGTCGACAAAGCGCCCTCGGACGGCCTCTCCGGTGCCGACTGAAAAAGCACCGAAGCATCCGCCGGCGGAGTCATCAAAGCCGCCGAAGGCCTTGCCTAAGATGAAAATGGCCATTCCCACCATCTCCGGGTAACAGCAGGATTTGTGTTTCCTTGTTCAGCTCGAGCGAACTTCCGGTCGACTCATCGACTAACCGATTGGTTTCTGAAATCTGTAGTGCTGCTACCTCCGAGACCTCCGCCAAGGACGGCGACCAAGAAATGGAAGACACTGTCACCTCCAACCCTGGTATGTTCTCTTGTAGTTTTCACTTTTGGTCGATTGGATCTTTGTTTCCAACTCTGGATTTATCTTGCAGCTCCTCGTCACATCATTGATCTTCCTGATGACGATGACGAGGTGCCCCTGAGGGCGAGGAAGAATAGACAGGCCGCAGCTGGCAAGGCCACTCGGACTGCGTCAACACCTGAGGCATTGGTTCAAGAAGGTGGCGACATCGCTCGGCATTCCATGACTTTCGTTGTGCCGCTGACGAGTGCCCGGCCTTCGTCATCGACTGCTGAACTGCCCTCCTTTTTCGCCACACACCACGTCCCAGAGGACCAGGCGAGCGCTGCTAAGGAGGCTATACGCCAGGCACGGATTATGAAGGAGCAGGTGAAGGCGATCCGGGAAGCTAGCCAAGCGGCTTATGATGCAAGCGCAACTCCTCAGAGCAATGTCCAGGTTAGTTGAACACCGCTTGTTCTGTTAGGATATGCAATCTGAAGATTTCCTTTCCGAAGTTCTTTGAATCTGTACACCCACTGGGTGTGTCGATTGATTTTTTGAACTTTTTGAACTGGTCGGGGCACGCTGAGTGCACCCACTGGGTGTAGTCCCCGAGACTATGGTCGACTGCTGGTAGTCGACCGTGGTCTGTGTATTTTGAATTTCCTCATTCCAACTTCGGTGGTCGGTCTGGATAAACCATGTCGAACGTAATCTTGGAACCGGTGGGGGCACGCTGAGTGCACCCACTGGGTGTAGTCCCCGAGACTACGGTGGACTGCTAGCAGTCGACTGTAGTCTGAAGATCCTGTTTTTTAGGTAGATCGTGATGAGACCATGACTGACTGCTGGCAGCTAGCTATAGTTTTGGAACCACAATCTCTTTGTTCCTTTGGTTGACTGATCGGATCAAGTCGATAAACCAGTGGGGGCACGCTGAGTGCACCCACTGGGTGTAGTCCCCGAGACTACTGTTGAATATTTTGATTTGACTGTAGTCTTATAAATTCTATGGTTTTTCTCTTAGTTACTCGGAAGTAACATCTCTTTGATATCTGTCGACTGACTCTTTACAGAAATCTTGCGAACTTGTGGCCCGTTACACTGAGTTGGAAAAGAAACATATCCAGCTCGACCTTGACTTAAAACTTGTTCAGGAGAACTTTCAGAAGGCGAAGGACGAGGCAAAAGGTACGATTGGTGAGAACTTGACGACTGTTTCCATCCTTCTGCACATTATTGATTCTGACCTCCTTGTCATTTTGCAGAAAAAATGAAGGAGGCTCTGAAGAAGAAGGACCAGGAACTTGCTAAAGCGTAGAAGGTGGCTCTCGACAAAACGAAGCTTGCGGAAGAGAAGCTAGCTTCAGTCGGCAAACTTGAAGAAGAGAACGCCAACCTGAAAGCTGCTCTCAATGCGGCCAACAAGGAAGTCAGCAGTCTGAAGAACGAAAAGATTGCTCTGAGTGAACTGGTGGGGAAGAAGAATGATCTGGAGGCTTATCTGGGAGGGCTCGCCAAGAAGTTGTTCCTCATGCTTGAAGGTAACCTTTCTCACTCGACTGACTTGTCACCATTGATTCGTCGCGGAACTGCTGGTTTATGTTTGACTTGTGTGTACAGAATTCTGTCAAAATTTCGAGGAGGAGACCAGTCGAGTGGAGACAGGCCTGGATCCCATCAACTCTCCTGTGAAGGATGACGCTGCCATGAACGTGCTCCGACTAGAGTCACGAGTCGCTGGTGTGGTGGACTATCTGGCCCGACTGAAGGTTGCGGCATCACGAATCGACACGGCACTCTGGCCAGGGGAGACGCTTCAGAACGACCTCGAGTCTTTGATGACTCGACTGAATGAAGTCCCAAGCCGAGTGCAAGAATTGGAAGAAGTCTTCTTCCAGGTGCGGTGCTGATGTAGCTCTATCTTTAGTCCGTGTTCACTGCAAAGATGCACGAGAGGAAAAGCAGGCGTCCCTCAAGGTGGCCAATACTAAGAAGCATGACTTCCGATCCTTCATGGAGACATTCATTGCTGCTGCCACTCGGATTGCTGATGGAATCGACCTAGACGAGTTCGTCACGCCTTCCAGTCCTCCACCGGAGGAGTAAAAAACTTCTATGCTTGATGCCTTAAATTTGCCTCGGAATGCCGAGTGGTTTTTGTAACCGATAAACTTTAGCAGGCTTGATGCCTGAGTACTTCTGGATCTGTAGGATGCTATATGAACTTGGCTTTGCGGTTGAATATGTTTGCATTTGTCTTCGAACAACATTGTTCTTTGCTCGGAATATATTTTCGTGCTTGGGACTTGCTCTTGCAGGCTGGAGCACAGATTTCAGTCGACTTGCGTCCTTGTGACCCAGGATGAAGCACACATTGTATTTGTGCCGAAGCTCGAAGGAGAAGGTAGCAGTCGACCTGCACATTGCCGACCTTGTAGAGCGCATGTTGTATTTGTGCCGAAGCCTGGAGGAGAAGGTAACAATCGACCTGCACCTCGTAGTCCTTGCAGAGCGCACGTGGTATTTGTACCGGAGCCCGGAGGAGAAGGTAATCAGTTGACCTGAACCTCATCGTCCTTGTAGAGCGCACATTGTATTCATACCGGAGCCCGGAGGAGAAGATAACAGTCGACCTGCACCTTGTCGTCCTTGTAGAGCGCATGTTGTATTCGTACCGGAGCCCGGAGGAGAAGATAACAGTCGACCTGCACCTTGTCGTCCTTGCGGGTGGGAACGATTTTCGTACTTAGGCGAGTGCTGGACTGCAACTAAGCCTCTGAGTGTGAGGCAGACTCACCACTCGGTAGGATTTTAAACACTTAGGCGAGCACGGGCTGCAGCTAAGCCTCCAAGTGAAGGCAGATTCACCACTCGGTAGGATTTTAAACACTTAGGCGAGCACTGGGCTGCAGCTAAGCCCCCGAGTGAGAGGCAGATTCACCACTCGGTAGGATTTTAAACACTTAGGCGACTGGCTGCAGCTAAGCCTCCGAGTGAGAGGCAGGTTCACCACTCGGTAGGATTTTAAACACTTAGGCGAGCACTGGCTGCAGCTAAGCCTCCGAGTGAGAGGCAGATTCACCACTCGGTAGGATTTTAAACACTTAGGCGAGCACTGGGCTGCTAAGCCTCCGAGTGAGAGCAGGTTCACCACTCGGTAGGATTTTAAATACTTAGGCGAGTACTGGATCGCAGCTAAGCCCCCGTGGGAGATAGCTCACCACTCGGTAGGATTTTTATTGTTTCTCATTGTATTTGTGCGTAGCTCGAAGGAGAAGGTAGCAGTCGACCTGCACCTTGTCGTCCTTGCGGATCGGAATGACATTTCATACTTAGGCGAGTCTGGACTGCAGCTAAGCCCCGAGTGGGAGGTCTCTCCACTCGGTAGGATTTTAAACACAGGCGAGTACTGGACTGCAGCTAAGCCCCGAGTGGGAGGTTTGCTCTCCACTCGGTAGGATTTTAAACACTTAGGCGAGTACTGGACTGCAGCTAAGCCCCCGAGTGGGGGGTTTGCTCTCCACTCGGTAGGATTTTAAACACTTAGGCGAGTACTGGACTGCAGCTAAGCCCCCGAGTGGGAGGTTTGCTCTCCACTCGGTAGGATTTCAAACACTTAGGCGAAACGGATTGCAGCTAATCCCCGAGTGGGAGGTTTGCTCTCCACTCGGTAGGATTTCAAACACTTAGGCGAAACGGATTCGCAGCTAAGTCTCCGAGTGAGAGGCTTGCTCGTCACTCGGCAGGAATTTTTTTACAAACTTAGGCGAAACGGATCCGCAGCTAAGCCACCCACTGGGGGATTTCTTACATAAGCAAAAGCAGCAACAATTAATGGGAAAATTATAATACTTTTTTCTTTGATAAATAAACTACAGGAGTACTTTTATTACATCTCATCCGAGTGAGTACTTAAGTGTAAAAGGGGCAAAGCAGATCCGCATTCCAAGCTCGTGGCTCGTCAATCTGGCGATCGACGTTGTAAAGACGGTATGCTCCGTTGTGGAGAACTTTGGTAACAATGAAGGGGCCTTCCCAAGTAGGGGCGAGTTTGTGTGGCTTCTGTTGGTCCACTCGGAGGACCAAGTCTCCTTCTTGGAAGGCTCGGCTCTTCACATTTCTGGCGTAGAATCGGCGCAAGTCTTGCTGATAGATGGTCGATCGGATCATGGCCATCTCTCTTTCTTCTTCCAGAAGGTCGACTGCGTCCTGCCGGGCTTGTTCTGCTTCGACTTCAGAGTAGAGCTCGACTCGCGGTGCATTGTGAAGCAGGTCACTTGGCAGAACCGCTTCAGCTCCGTAGACCAGAAAGAACGGAGTTCTCCCAGTCGACCGATTTGGAGTAGTCCTCAATCCCCAAAGAACTGATGGAAGTTCGTCGACCCACGCGCCTGCTGCGTGCTTGAGATCACGCATCAACCGGGGTTTCAGTCCTTTGAGAATTAGGCCGTTTGCTCTTTCTGCTTGTCCATTCGACTGGGGGTGGGCGACTGAAGCGTAGTCGACTCGTGTGCCTTGAGAAGCGCAGAAGGCTTTGAATTGATCGGAATCGAAGTTTGACCCATTATCAGTGATGATGCTATGCGGAACTCCATATCTGAATATCAATTCTCTGATGAAGCTGATGGCAGTGCCAGCATCAAGATTTTTAATGGGCTTGGCTTCGATCCACTTGGTGAACTTGTCGACTGCCACCAGTACATGGGTGAAGCCGCTCCTGCCAGTTCTCAGTGGTCCAACCATATCTAACCCCCAAACAGCGAAAGGCCAGACGATTGGAATGGTCTTCAAGGCTGAGGCGGGCTTGTGTGACATATTGGAGTAGAACTGACATCCTTCACACTTGTCGACTATCTCCTTTGCCATTTCATTTGCTCTGGGCCAGTAAAAACCCGCTCGGTATGCTTTAGCCATGATAGTCCGAGAGGACGCATGATGGCCACAGGTCCCCGAGTGGATGTCATTGAGAATTATCCAACCCTCTTCCGGCGTTATGCATTTCTGACTGGCTCCAATCGCACTTTCTCTGTACAACTGTCCCTTCATGACAGTAAAGGCCTTGGATCAACGGACGATCTGTCGAGCCTCTTCTTCATTCTCTGGGAGCTCTTTCCTTAGGATATATGCGATGTAAGGCACTATCTAGTCAGGAGTGATAACCAAAACTTCCATGATCAGGTCGACCATGGTTGGAACCTCGACTTCAATCGGATCCGTGGCACTTTTTGGCTGCGGGGCTTCTTCGGTGAAAGGGTCCTCTTGAACCGAGGGCGCGTGGATATGCTCCAAAAACACACCACTGGGAATGGCTTCTCTCTTGGAACCTATCTTTGCCAAATCATCGGCTGCTTGATTCTTTAATCGGGGTATATGGTGAAGCTCCAACCCCTCAAATTTCTTCTCCAGCTTTCTTACTACATTGCAGTAACCAGTCATAGCTGGGCTTCTGACGTCCCACTCTTTCATCACTTGGTTAACCACTAAATCCGAGTCACCGTAGACCATGAGGCGACGGACGCCGAGTGAAATGGCCATACGCAACCCATACAAAAGTGCTTCGTATTCTGCTTCGTTGTTGGAGGAATCACAGTGAATCTGGAGTACATATCTGAGCTTATCTCCTCGGGGGGAAACCAACACTACCCCAGCCCCGGAACCATTCAGCATTTTAGAGCCATCAAAGAACATGGTCCAGTGCTCCAAGTGAACTTGAGTCAGCAGTTGCTGTTCAGTCCACTCGGCGAGGAAATCTGCTATTGATTGGGACTTGATAGCTTTCTTTGCCTCAAATCTGATATCCAGGGGAAGGAGTTCAATCGCCCATTTTGCCACTCGACCAGTTGCGTCTCTGTTGTGCAGAATCTCTGATAATGGGGCGTCGCTGATGACTGTGATGGTATGGTCAGAGAAGTAGTGAGCAACTTTCTTCGTGGTCATATAAATCCCATATACAAGCTTCTGATAATGAGGGTATCTTTGCTTTGATGGGGTCAGGACTTCAGAAATATAATATACTGGGCGCTGAACTTTGAAGGCTTTCCCTTCTTCTTCCCGCTCGACCATAAGTACTGTATTGACAACTTGTCATGTGGTTGCAATGTAAAGCAGCAAAGGCTCTTTGCTGATCGGGGCAGCAAGCACCGGCTGGGTGGAAAGCAGGGTTTTTAACTCTGCAAACGCTGCATCAGCTTCAGGAGTCCACTCGAACTTGTGTGACTTCTTCATTAGTCGGTAAAGAGGCAATGCCTTCTCACCGAGACGAGAGATGAATCGACTTAAAGCGGCCAAGCAACCAGTAAGCTTCTGAACATCATGCACACACACAGGTCGTCTCATTCGGAGTATAGTGCCCACTTTCTATGGGTTTGCGTTGATTCCTTATTCGGAAATGAGAAAACCGAGCAACTTTCCGCTAGGAACTCCGAATGTGCACTTGCATGGATTAAGCTTGATATCATACCTCCTGAGGTTGGCAAATGTTTCAGCGAGGCCAGTCAGCACGTCGGAACCTTTCCGTGACTTGACCACAATGTATGCTTCCACATTCCAACTGATTTGAGTGAGCAAACACTTCTGAATCATCCTCATGAACATGGCTCCGGCATTCTTGAGGCCGAATGGCATGGTGACATAACAGAAGCACCCGAATGGGGTGATGAAAGCTGTTTTGATCTCATCGGGTCCATACAGATGGATCTGATGGTACCCGGAATAGGCGTCTAAGAAAGACAGTCGCTCACATCCCGCAGTCAAGTCGACTATTTGGTCGATCCAGGGGAGAGGAAAATGATCTTTCGGGCAGGCCCGGTTGATATGTTTAAAGTAGATGCACATGCAAAGTGACTTGTCCTTCTTGGGGACCATGACAACATTGGCGAGCCACTCAGAGTGGTAAATCTCTCGGAGAAACTCTGCTGCTAAGAGCCGAGCCACCTCTTCGCCAATAGCCTTCCTTTTCTAGATGGCGGACCGCCGCAGATGTTCCTTGACAGGTTTGGCCTTTGAATCGACTCGTAGACGGTGCTCAGCCAGCCCCCTGGGTACACCTGGCATGTCAGAAGGTTTCCACGCAAAGATGTCCCAGTTCTCACGGAGGAACTGGATGAGCGCTTCTTCCTATTTGGGGTCGGGTGTTGTGGAGATATTAGTAGGAGCAGCATTGGGGTCGGTCAGGTGGATGTGAACTGGCTTTGTCTCACCGGACGACTGAAACTCTGATTCCGTAGCGGACTTCTTGGCTCATAACAAATCACTCGGGTCTGCATTTCTCTGGTGTTCCTGCCACTCTTATGCTACCATTTGAGCATCGGCGATCTTTGAGCCTTTCTGAAAGCACTCTTCCACCTTCTTGCGATTACCAGTAATAGTGATCACGCCTTTAGGGCCAGGCATCTTCAATTTGAGGTACACATAACATGGTCGAGCCATAAAACGTGCATAAGCTGGCCTGCCCAAAATGGCGTGATAGGCACTTTGGAAATCCACAACCTCAAATGTCAACTTTTCTTTGCGGAAGTTTTTGGAATCACCAAAAACCACATCGAGAGCAATCTGGCCGAGTGACGCGGCCTTCTTTCCAGGAATGACTCCATAGAAACTCATGTTGCTTGTGCGGAGTCTAGACATCGGAATGCCCATCCCTTCCAGTGTCTCTGCGTACAGTATGTTCAAACTACTGCCGCCATCCATCAACACTTTAGTCAGTCGAGTACCTTCGATGACTGGGTCGACCACCAGAGCCTGCCTCCCAGGGGTGGCTATGTGCGTCGGGTGATCAGACTGGTCGAATGTGATGGCCGTCTGGGACCACTTTAGATAGTTGGGTGTCGCCGGAGCAACCATATTCACCTCTCGGTTTGTAACTTTCAGTCGACTTTTGCTCTCAACGTCAGCAAAAATCACCAGAGTGGAATTGACCTGAGGATATTCCTCGTCACTATCCCCCTTGTCCTCAACTTTGTGTGACTCCTTTTCTTTATCCTTGGACTGTTTCCCTTGGAACTGCTGTATCAGGAGTCGACACTGCCGAGTGGTATGCTTCGGGTAAATGAAATTACCCTCTTCATCTTTCTTTGTGTGGATGTGACACGGTAAATCCATCACGTCATTTCCTTCTTTATCCTTCACTTTCTTGGGGTTCCAAGGCCCTTTGGGCTTCCCTTTGAACTTTCCTTGAGTCACGGCCAAGGCTTCTCCAGGAGCAGCTGGCTCGGCTTTCCGCTTTTGCTTCCGACTGGAGTTCCCTCCTCCGGTTTCCTGGGCGACTGACTTGTGCTTGCCACTCCGGAGCCGATCCTCTTCCTCACCATTGGCATATTTGGTGGCTATCTCCATCATTCTACTCAAAGACATGTCTCTGGTTCGACCAAATTTTAGGCTTAGCTCTCTGTACTTAACGCCTTCCTTGAATGCGCAGACTGCCTGGTGATCAGATACATTCTCTATCGTGTGATGTAATGTGAGCCATCTATGGATGTAATCCCTCAAAGTATCATTCGACTTATGCACACAAGATTGCAGCTCTGTCAGTCCTGCTGGTCGCTTGCATGTTCCTTCAAACATTCTGACAAACACTCAGGAGAGATCTTCCCATGTGTAGATGCTGCTGGGTGTCAACTGATTCAGCCATGCCCTGGTTGATCCCTCCAACATAAGAGGCAGATGTTTCATGGCCACCTCGTCATTTCCGCCGCCGATCTGGACCGCCACTCGGTAGTCCTCAAGCCATGTATCGGGCTTAGACTCACCATTGAACTTACTAACTCCAGTCGCCAACCTGAAGTTGGGAGGAATCACTGCGGCCCTGATGGCTCTGCTGAAACATTCTGGTCTGGAGACATGCACTCGGCTGCTGGTGGGTACATCTCCGTCGTGACCCTCTCTGTGAGCTCTGTTCCGGTCGACCAGACCTTGAACGATGATGAATTTTGCATCAAAGCATGGTTCCCTGGGGTCGACTAGAATTCTTCGCCCGCCATTGTGCTGGCGTCTATCATCCTACTATCGAGGTGCATAGGATCCACCCCTTGGGGGAGGGGTGGGCACTCGACGTCGATCATCGCGATCGAATCGGTGATCATATTGTTCATGGTTCTTGTACTGATCGTGTCGGTCTCCACGCCCTTCACGCCTCGGGGGCGATCTGGGGCTATGAGCCGACTGGACCGTATTCGCAGCCACGGATTTGTTGTGAATCCTGTTCCGCGACTGTGATACAGTTGAATTTTGCTCTCCTGCTGCCCGGAGCAAATCTCTGATCTGCATCAAGCCTCTGCCAATCTCTGACTGGGAAGGTGTAGGACCTTGAGAAGAGGTGTCTAGAGGGGGGTGATTAGACACTAAGTTCCAAAGTTGAAGTTTTTAGCCTTTTAAAGTTTAAGTGGAGTTTAGGCACAATTTTGACATTCACAACACATAGAAAGCAAGCATGCGAAGAGTATATGAGCAGCGGAAAGTAAAGCATGCAACTTGCAAGAATGTAAAGGGAAGGGTTTGGAGGATTCAAACGCAATTGGAGACACGGATGTTTTTGGCGTGGTTCCGATAGGTGGTTCTATCTACATCCACGTTGATGGAGACTTCAACCCACGAAGGGTAACGGCTGCGCGAGTCCACGGAGGGCTCCACCCACGAAGGGTCCACGAAGTAGCAACCTTGTCTATCCCACCATGGTTGTTGACCACGAAGGACTTGCCTCACTAGCGGTAGATCTTCACGAAGTAGGTGATCGCCTTGCCATTACAAACTCCTTGGTTCAACTCCACAATCTTGTCAGAGGCTCCCAAGTGACACCTAGCCAATCTAGGAGACACCACTCTCCAAGAAGTAACAAATGGTGCATTGATGATGAACTCCTTGCTCTTGTGCTTCAAATGATGGTCTCCCCAACACTCAACTCTCTCTCATAGGATTTGGATCTGGTGGAAAGATGATTTGAGTGGAAAGCAACTTGGGAAGGCTAGAGATCAAGATTGATATGGTAGGAATGGAATATCTTGGCCTCAACACATGAGTAGGTAGTTCTCTCTCAGAAATAGGATGCTGGAAGTGTAGGTTTAGTCTGATGGCTCTCTCCATGAATGAAGAGGAGGTGGAGGGGTATATATAGCCTCCAAAAAAATCTAACCATTACACACAATTTACCAATCTCGGTGGGACCGAATCAATAAACTTGGTCAGACCGATTTAGTAAACCTAGTGACCATTAGGATTTTCGGTGGGACCGAAATGCAACTCGGTAGGACCGATATGATTAGGGTTAGGGCATAACGTAATCTCGGTGAGACCGATTACACAAACTCGGTGAGACCGATTTTGGTAATTATCTAACCAGAGAGTTGGTCAGGCAAACTCGGTGGGACCGATTACTCAAACTCGGTGGGACCGATTTTGGTAATAGGTTAACCAGAGAGTTTGCATTGTAATCTTGGTAGTACCGATTACACAAACTCGGTGAGACCGATTTTGGTAATGGACATACACAGAGAGATTACAATCCCATCTCGGTGAGACCAAGATCCCTATCGGTGAGATCGATTTGCCTATTGGAAAGTAGTGAGGGTTTTGTAGCATATCACTAAGCACTATGAAGCTAGAACCTCATTAAGCAACACCTCATCCCTCCTTGATAGTATTGGATTTTCCTATAGACTCAATGTGATCTTGGATCACTAAAATATATAATCAAGAGTCTTGAGCTTGAAGCTTGAGCCAATCCTTTGTCCTTAGCATCTTGAAGGAGTTCCCACATCCTTTAGTCCATGCCACTCCAATGTTGAACTTATCTGAAATATACTAGATAAAAGTGTTAGTCCAACAAGAGATATGTTGACATTAATTACCAAAACCACCTAGGGAGCACTTGTGCTTTCAATCTCCCCCTTTTTGGTAATTGATGACAACATACATCAAAGCTTTAGATAAGGATATAAAGAATAGCAAGTAAAGCTTTGGAAAGACATGTAACAATCATAGGCTCCCCCCACATGTATGCAATCATGTGAATATGAAATATAGAAGCATGTGAGAGCATAACCATGATAGAGCAGGCAATGTGTTACATGTATCTTGGCCATATGCATCAGAGCAAGAAAATATTAAAGGAAATACCTTCATGCCCATGAGTCCTTCTTGCAAACAGTATGTACATCAGCAAGAATTCCTCATACACATGATTGTGATGCATATACTTACCTTGTAGTCTTGAGTAGGCTTAGGATGGAATGAACCCGTGTAAACAAGGTTAGATAACACAGATACATCTACTAGCCAGAGCAAACAGAAGAAACCACAAGAATACCAAGACTGGGATGACAAGTAGAGAGTGAGTACTAGGTACTATAGTTGATTAGACATGTCCCCAAGAGTAAAGATATGCAATGAATTTAAATGATTTCTTTCCCTTAGATATCTTGCTCCCCCTGAATCAAACATGGGATACTGGGAGAAGATAGGGAACAGAAAATCAGAGCTGAAAGATATAAAGAACAGAGCTAATGCAAGCTAATGCAAATAAGCGCATATGAACATGCCTTTCCCCTCAAGAAGACATGTGGCATCTCTCCTCTTGAACACCAAGCATCTGGGATCCTTGAGAAATACTTTATACTAGTATTCTCTCCCCCTGGAGATCTCTCTCTCCCCTTGAAGGAACTTCTCTCTCTCCCTCTGAGATGTGATCTCTCTCTCTAAATGATAACCTTTGATGTGATCTCTCTCTCCCCCTTTGACATCAATTTCCAAGAAGGGCTTGATAAAGATGTAATCTCTCTCTCTCTCCCTCTGGAATTTGACGTGGATGGGTTTGATCCTTGAGTCACAACATAAAGCAATGATAAAAATGTGATGCTTGTAGAGGACAAGATTCATTGAGTGGAGCTGGATCAGAAGAAACACAAAATAAGTGGCAAACTGTTTTTCCTGTTGTTAAATTGGTGGCACCGAGTGGTATGCTTTGGTGGTACCGAAAGTGTTTGGTTGGACCGAAAATAACAAATCGGTGTAACCGAGTTCATCGCAGGGAAAACACTTGTCACCTCAGCTCACTAGACTAGAAAGATCTCACAAAGATTTGCAAAGAATTTACTGAATGATATGCAAGGAATTGGATGCACAAAATGCAGAGCAAACAGAAAGAAATCTAGATGATTTTTTCTGAAGGGGAAACCCATATGCATGAATCAAATGCAAAAACACAGAAGAAAACACAAGGGAACTTCATCTAGAGATGGTCGGCGACCAAGTCACCTATGTTAGAGTATATTGACTTAGGAGTCAAGTGAGATCACTTGATCATAGGTCATACTCATCGTTTAAGCTCAAAATGGGGTTTCCATTTTTCGTTTAAGCATCTTGATGTATTCTCATCTTGTCGAGATGCTTTAGTTCATAACTTGGAGTAAAGCTTCTCTAGGATGGAATAACATACCTTGGTTGGTGGTGTTGTCCATGTAGTTGAACTTGTGTGAGTTGCTCGAGGTTGATGTAGCTTATCAAGAATTTGGAGCACCACTTGGAATTTGAGTCCATCTACCTACATGGGTTAGTTCTTGCAAGGAAGAGCACTTGTGTATCCAAAAAATGACAATCATGAAGTTTAACATAGAATTTGTCAAAGGATATGTTTGAATGGTTTCGTGCTTCCTTGTCTTCAACCACCTTTGTGGAGACTTGGTGATGTAGAGATTGCTCAAGATATGAGTAGATTACAACCTCATGGAATTAGATTCCACCAAGTACCTACATGGGTTAGATAGCATGCAAGATACAAATGTATCCAAGACATAAGATTTTCATCACAAGAGAAATTTCAAGGATTAGTCATAAGCTCATGTCTTGCATGTATCCAATGGAGTTTCTACTCCAAGTTTGAAGCATCAATGATGTTCAATTCTCCTCTCAACCTGCAAAACACTTTCTCATCAAGAGGTTTAGTGAATATATCCGCTAATTGCTTTTCGGTGCGAACATGCTTAAGATCAATGTCACCCTTAGCAACATGATCTCGAATGAAATGATGACGAACTTCAATATGCTTAGTTCGAGAATGTTGCACAGGATTATGACCAATTTTGATAGCACTTTCATTGTCACAAAGCAATGGAACATGTTTCACATATATCCCATAATCTTTAAGAGTTTGGGTCATCCAAAGTAATTGAGCACAACATGAACCAGCGGCAATGTATTCCGCTTCGGCGGTGGATAAGGATACCGAGTTTTGTTTCTTGGAGGACCAAGACACAAGAGATCTACCAAGAAAT
This sequence comes from Triticum aestivum, assembly GCF_018294505.1. NCBI lineage: Eukaryota > Viridiplantae > Streptophyta > Magnoliopsida > Poales > Poaceae > Triticum > Triticum aestivum. The sequence continues at coordinate 618,745,794 of NC_057801.1, forward strand.
TGACAAGTACCCGAAGTGGACTTTCTATCAACCTTGTCTCCGGCATAGTCTGAGTCAGAGTAGCCAACAAGATCGAAAGAGGCCCTCTTAGGATACCAAATGCCAAAATTTGGTGTATGGATTAAGTATCTCACTATCCTTTTCACAGCCTTAAGATGACATTCTTTAGGAGCAGCTTGATATCGTGCACACATGCACACACTTAGCATAATATCGGGACGTGAAGCACATAGATATAACAATGAACCAATCATAGAGCGATAAACCTTTTGATCAACCGGTTCACCATCTTTGGTCAAATCAAGATGTCCACTAGTAGGCATGGGTGTAGACATACCTTTGCATTCTTGCATATTGAACTTCTTGAATAAGTCCTTAGTGTACTTCGTTTGAGAGACAAAAGTACCTTCCTTAGTTTGCTTGATTTGCAACCCAAGAAAGAATTTGAGTTCACTCATCATTGACATCTCAAACTTCTCCGACATTAGCTTTCCAAACTTCTCACTAAAATGAGGGTTAGTTGAACCAAATATAATATCATCAACATAGATTTGGCACACAAATAGTTCACCATTAACCCTTTTAGTAAAGAGTGTGGAATCAATTTTCCCAATTTCAAAGCCTTTTTCAATAAGGAACTTGGTCAAGCATTTATACCATGCTCTAGGAGCTTGTTTAAGACCATAAAGAGCTTTGTGAAGTTTGTAAACATGATTGGGTTTCTTAGGATTGACAAAGCCGGGAGGTTGTTTAACATAAACTTCCTCCTCTATTTCACCATTTAGAAAAGCACTTTTAATGTCCATTTGGTACAATGTGATATCATGGTGATTAGCATAGGCAAGTAAGATGCGAATAGACTCAAGTCTAGCAACGGGAGCATAAGTCTCACCATAGTCCATACCTTCGACTTGTGTGTAGCCTTGGGCGACGAGACGTGCTTTGTTGCGAACTACTTGTCCATCTTCATCTTGCTTGTTGCGAAACACCCATTTGGTACCGATGATGTTGTGGTTGTTGTCGGGCTTCTCAACCAATGTCCAAACTTGGTTCCTCTCAAAGTTGTGTAGCTCTTCATGCATAGCATTTATCCAATCCGGATCTTCCAATGCTTCTTCGACCTTCATAGGTTCAATGCTAGAGATGAAAGAATAGTTTTCACAAAAGTTAGCTAAACGAGTTTTAGAGCGAGTGATTCTCCCGGTTTGAATATCATTGTAGATTTGCTCGACGGGATGGTCTTTAGCAATTCTTGCTCGAACTCGTGAAAGCTTTTGCTTGGATCTTCGTTGAACATCTTCTTCATCTTGTTCTTCTTCTTGGCCTTCTTCATTGTTGGCGTTGTCGTTCTCTTGTCGTGGTGGAGAAGGAGGTTGTTGACGTTCATCTTGATGCACTTCCTCGTTTCCTTCATCTTGGTGTGTCCCACTTGTGGATGCTTCTGTATCACCTCTTGGTTCACCTTGTCGTGAAGTAGAAGCTTCCACTTGGACGGACGAGGTACTCTCCTTCACCTCCGTTGGACAAACCTTGCCAATAGACAAGTCTTGGATTGCTTCCGAAGGATCTTTGTCTCCTACATCAATTGGCAGTTGCTCTACTTGCGAGCCGTTAGATTCATCAAACTTCACATCTACCGTATCTTCAACCTTTCGGGTGAAATTGTTGTAGACACGGTATGTGTGAGAGTTTGAGCCATAACCTAGCAGGAAACCTTCATGAGACTTAGGAGAAAATTTAGAACGACGATGGTTATCAAGAATGTAGCACTTTGAGCCGAATACTCGAAAGTATCCAACTTGGGGTTTGTTACCGGTGAGGATCTCGTATGCTGTCTTGCCGAGTAGCTTGTGAAGATACAAGTGATTTGTTGCATGACAAGCTGTCTCAACCGCCTCTGCCCAAAAGTGCTTCGGCGCCTTGTACTCATCAAGCATCATTCTCGCCATTTCGATGAGCGTCCGGTTGTTCCTCTCAACAACCCCATTTTGTTGAGGTGTGTACGTAGCCGAGAACTCGTGTGAAATCCCTTCTTCGTCAAGAAAGGTGTCCACACTTGCGTTCTTGAACTCCGTTCTGTTGTCGCTGCGAACCTTCTTGATCTTCACTTCAAACTGATTTTGAGCCTTCCTAGAAAAGTTTTTGAAGATCTTCCGAACCTGCGATTTATCATCGAGAAAGAACACCCAGGTAAATCTGGAAAAATCATCGACTATAACTAGACCAAAAGAATTTCCACCGAGACTCTTGTAAGAGTTGGGACCAAAGAGATCCATGTGAAGTAGCTCAAGTGGCCTCTTTGTGGTCATGATGTTCTTCACGGGATGCCTTCCTCCAACCTGTTTACCTGCCTGACAAGCACTGCAAAGTCTATCCTTATCGAATATGACATCATTAACTCCAAGGATATGATTTCCTTTAATAAGCTTGTCAAGGTTTCTCATGCCAACGTGACCTAGTCGTCTATGCCATAACCAACCTTTTGAGGATTTAGCAATGAAGCAAGTTTTAGGTTGGGCCTTTTTAGTGAAATCAACAATGTAAAGATCACCTCTACGTATACCGGTAAAGACCATTTTATGATTGTCTCGATGAAACACTTGGCAATCAACTTCAATAAATAAGACAATGAAACCAAAGTCAGCAAGTCTAGATACTGAAAGTAAGTTGTATCCAAGAGATTCAACGAGCATGACATTCTGAATGGAGCTATCATGTGAGATGGCCACCTTACCGAGGCCAACCACCTTACCCTTTGAGTTGTCACCGAAAGTGACATACTTTCGAGGACTATCATTATCAGCAAGCTCACGAAACATGTCTTTATCTCCGGTCATGTGATCGGTACATCCACTGTCAAGGATCCATTCCTTTCCTCCTGACATATATCCCCGAAGATTTGCCATAAGACCAAAATGTCTCATTGCATCATCAAGATCGAAGTCACTATCATCATCCTCATCATAGTATCCATGTTCGACATCGTCATGTGGTGGATCAAATCCTAGAGAGGGTGATTCATTAGAGTGATTTTGACAATGATCTTGTCTATAAATTTTTATAGCTTCGGAAATAATATCACTAATAATACCAACATTTCCTTTGGCACACATAAGGTTTGTAAGCTCAAATAGACGATCACCAAACATAGGATCACTAGAATTCATCTTACGCAAGGCAATAGACTTATGAAGAATTTCATCAAGATTTTTCAAAGAATAATCAGGAAATCATTCCTCAAGAAATTTCCATATAGTGTAGGCACACTCAAGAGTAGGCAGTTTTATAATCAAGTTTCTGGGCAAGCCTCTAGTGATAAGATTAACAGTCCTAACATTCCTAATCATGTCAATAGACTCACCAGGGGTAGGATGCATAGGATCAACACAAGGTGCACAAGGACTAGCAATATACTTGTTCAAATGATATTGATTGAAAATTACAAGCATCTCATTTTTCCACTCATGAAAGTACTCCCCATCAAGAATAGACACTCTATGTCTATCACTCCCCAAAGTAGACTCATCCATCTTCCTCCAACGGTGATTAAACCAAAGCAATGGAGACCAATGCTCTGATACCACTTGTAGGACCTTGAGAATAGGTGTCTAGAGGGGGGGTGATTATACACTAAGTACCAAAGTTGCAGTTTTTAGCCTTTTTAAAGTTTAAGTGGAGTTAAGGCACAATTTTGACATTCACAACACATAGCAAGCAAGCATGCAAAGAGTATATGAGCAGCGGAAAGTAAAGCATGCAACTTGCAAGAATGTAAAGGGAAGGGTTTGGAGGATTCAAACGCAATTGGAGACACGGATGTTTTTGGCGTGGTTCCGATAGGTGGTGCTATCGTACATCCACGTTGATGGAGACTTCAACCCACGAAGGGTAATGGCTGCGCGAGTCCATGGAGGGCTCCACTCACGAAGGGTCCACGAAGTAGCAACCTTGTCTATCCCACCATGGCCGTCCCCTATGAAGGACTTGCCTCACTAGCGGTAGATCTTCACGAAGTAGGTGATCTCCTTGCCCTTACAAACTCCTTGGTTCAACTCCACAATCTTGTCGGAGGCTCCCAAGTGACACCTAGCCAATCTAGGAGACACCACTCTCCAAGAAGTAACAAATGGTGCGTTGATGATGAACTCATTGCTCTTGTGCTTCAAATGATAGTCTCCCCAACACTCAACTCTCTCTCATAGGATTTGGATCTGGTGGAAAGATGATTTGAGTGGAAAGCAACTTGGGAAGGCTAGAGATCAAGATTCATATGGTAGGAATGGAATATCTTGGCCTCAACACATGAGTAGGTAGTTCTCTCTCAGAAATAGGATGCTGGAAGTGTAGGTTTAGTCTGATGGCTCTCTCCATGAATGAAGAGGAGGTGGAGGGGTATATATAGCCTCCACACAAAATCTAACCGTTACACACAATTTACCACCGAATCAATAAACTCGGTCAGACCGATTTAGTAAACCTAGTGACCGTTAGGATTTTCGGTGGGACCGAAATGCAACTCAGTAGTACCGATATGATTAGGGTCAGGGCATAACGTAATCTCGGTGAGACCGATTACGCAAACTCGGTGTGACCGATTTTGGTAATTATCTAACCAGAGAGTTGGTCAGGCAAACTCGGTGGGACCGATTACTCAAACTCGGTGGGACCGATTTTGGTAATACGTTAACCAGAGAGTTTGCATTGTAATCTCGGTAGTACCGATTACAAAAACTCGGTGAGACCGATTTTGGTAATGGACATACACAGAGAGATTACAATCCCATCTCGGTGAGACCGAGATCCCTATCGGTGAGACCGATTTGCCTAGGGTTTGTGGCAGTGGCTAAGACATCAAAACTTGGTGGCGCCGGATAGAAAGAATTAGTGGGGCCGAGTTTGACTTTAGGTTTAGTACATATGTGGATGTGAAAAAGTGGTTGAGGGTTTTGGAGCATATCACAAAGCACATGAAGCAAGAGGCTCATTAAGCAACACCTCATCCCTCCTTGATAGTATTGGCTTTTCCTATAGACTCAATGTGATCTTGGATCACTAAAATATAAAATGAAGAGTCTTGAGCTTGAAGCTTGAGCCAATCCTTTGTCCTTAGCATCTTGAAGGAGTTCCCACATCCTTTTGTCCATGCCACTCCAATGTTGAACTTATCTGAAATATACTAGATAAAAGTGTTAGTCCAACAAGAGATATGTTGACATTAATTACCAAAACCACCTAGGGAGCACTTGTGCTTTCAGAAGGCTGAATTGATTCTGCTCTACGGGCTGCAGCTGCTAAATTCTGAAATGGAGTTCGATATACCTGAGTCGGAGGTGGAAAGAGCTGACGTCGACTGGAGTCCGAGACCCGTTGCCGCGCACGCTCGTCGAGTGCTCGCTGAAGGTTCTCCAGTCAAATGCTCTCAACCAGGTTGGCCAAGCGCGCGTCCTCTAAGGCGCGAGCCTCAAGGGTTTCTCCAACGATAGAAGTGTGAAGTGCATCCATGTTCCGGCGGCAAAGTTCTTCCCTCTGCAGCGAATTGAGGGGCTCGGGGAGGTATTCCTCATGGGCGTGCGACGGATTGCCTCCGCCGTCACCTCCCTCGGCACCAGGAAAGCCGGGGGGACCATGCGGTCCATTGACCATCAGGACCTCTGCCGCTGGATCACTGCTGTCGCACTCGGATGCAGTCTCTGCGGAGCCAGTCGACAGGTCGAGCAGGCCATAGAGAGATTCGTCGGGCTCGATTGCCGCGACTTGGGCGGTGGTCGACTGGCAAGCCACCGCGTGCCTCACCCACCGCTGAAGCCTCGATCGACCAGAGCGCTTGCATCGGCGGGAAGCTGGGAGGGAGGATGACACAAAAACCGGTCGATACTGGGTCGACGGTTGCCGCAGGGGGACGTCGCGGACGCACGCGCGAAAGTGCGTCTCTCCGCGGACTGGGAGCGCGTCGACGTCGAGCGGAGCCTCCTGAAGCTAGGCAGAGTCGTCGACAACGAACGTGAGCGTGCCGAGACGGATCTCGTGGCCCTCAACCAAAACTCCGCCTGAAACCATGATGAAGGAGATCGGAAAAAAATTGCAACTTCTCCAATAAGTCGCTAAGATACGTGCCCCACGGTGGGCGCCAACTGTCGTGGTTCTAAGTATGACAGTAGTGTAGGGGGGTACTAAGGGAGAGGCAAGATCCTAGCAATGGAGTAGTTGTACACGCAAGAGATTTACGAGTTCAGGCCCTTCTCGGAGGAAGTAACAGCCCTACGTCTCGGAGCCCGCAGGCGGTCGACTGGATTATATGCGTGTGAGTTACAGGGGTGCGAACCCTTTACACTGAGGAGGGGGGTGGCTTATATAGAGTTCGCCAGACCCCTCCAGCCCTTAGTTATGCAGGGTTTAAAGTACATTAAGACCGGGGGTTACTGGTAACGCCCACATAAAGTGCTATGAAGACCATAAAGGCTACTTAATGACAGACCGTTGTGTGTAGAGTGACTTTAGATCTCCTGGCCGTCGAGTGGTTAGCTCCATGGTTGAGTGGTTATCTTCGCGGTCGAGTGTCCCAGAGTCTGTCGAGTGGATCACCTCTGGGTCGACTAACAGGTAGTTTCTTCAAGAGATTTCCTTGGGTAGGGTAATTTAGACAGGTCCATGACCCTACCCTAGGTACATAGCTTCATCACCGGTCACTTGTATGAGCCGGCCTCGGGACTCTGTAAACCGTTCGGGCGTCAACCTGTGTATATATAGGGATGACCCGACGGCAGTTCAGGGACAAGAAACAACAACTCGAAAGCCAGGCATAGCGTGTTTGCTCCTTGTCAATCAAAACCCCAATAATTCCATCACAACTAGACGTAGGCTTTCACCTTCATAGTAAGGGGCCGAACTAGTATAAAACTCTCTTGTCCTTTGTCCGGTTTAACCTCTTTAAGCTAACCCGTCGTGATGGCTCCACAACTAAGTCCTTTCACGAGGACATCTGACGTGTTAATTCCACGACACCATTTCTTGCCTCACAAATGCGCAGCCCAACATGAAAGATTGCCCATGACGGTTGATTCCAATGAACGGAGCAAAAGACATGTTGTACATTTTGGTCATGTAGGTTGTGTCAAAGGAGACACAAGCATGATATGCCTCCGTATATGCTTTCCGTGCCAAGCCATTCACCCAAAAATGTTTTCTACCCTTCTTTCGAGATCATATTTTATCTTATAGAAAATGATGGATCATCTTTTTGCAACTCTTTAAAATGTTCAATTGTCTCAATAATGTCCCCCCTCTTTCGTTGAGTCTTTGTAGAAGCCAACACATAAGTTTGTTATTGCTTTAGGTTCATATGGTACATTTAGCTCCGAGCCATAAAACTCTGACATGATAGTCATCATACGGCCTACAGGAAAGAAAGTTGATGTTAGATAGTTGCACACTTTACAAACAACAGTTGCAGACTAAAGAACAATAGTTGCACAACTGTTGACATGTGGTTGCCATAGAAATGATGCAAAACAATTTAGAAATTTTTGTCTAGCATCAGTTGCAGAGATATGAACACTAGTTGTAGGAAACAAGGTTCAATTGCATCGATAAGGAACACTAGTTTGTAGAACAAATACATATGGAGTTGCCATCAAAACTATGAACAATTTGTAAATCTATACATTATTCAATCAGCAAGTAGTTCCAACTTGTTTGTTTTGTTTGTGGTAGTGCTTTTTTCATAAATACTCAATCCTGGTTGCACAACACAATGCATGTAATTGCACAACCCCCTACTGCTAGTTGCACACTTGACATATCAGAATTAAAAACAATGTAGTGTGAAGTTTGGAGTTTTTGGCAGGTGAATGAGAACACACCTGAAGTTAGGTTGTAGTTGTGGAGTATCTCTAGGAACTTATTTTCCTCCGGCGGTATACCCATGTGAGATCGCAAGTATTTGGAGAGCGAATGCTTGGGGACCAAAGGATGATTATGATCACGGATAAAGTGGGTTACTTCCCACCGCCCATCCTTCAATTTAACCAGCATTTTTGCCTTACATTGTGATTGCTTTATCCTTTCTGTAAGTGCATCTAGTGCCCCTTAGTGACTTTGGTGTATTGAAGACTTATAGGTTAAGGGACTAATGTGTTTGTGAGTATACACATGTTCTAGAAGTCGATGAGGAGTTTGATATTTACAGTGAAAGGCGACCCCTAAAAATGAATGTCTTCGGCTGAAGACTTTGGTTCTCCTAAAGACTTTGAAAATGAAGAAATTGGTGTTACCTTGAAGACTTGGATATTCATGCGAGGATTATGAAGCGCGAAGACTTTTGTTTTCATAGTTTTGTTTTCTTCTTCTTGAGTCATAGGAAACACCGTACTGTTAAAGGGGGTCGAGGTAATACTAAGGAAACTAATTTCCAAGTGATGCTCATCTCAAAATCCTACACCTACCCAATCCTTCGAGTGAATCCATTGGAAATCTAATATCAGTTCAGTCAATTTCTTCAGTGACAGAGACGAAGATCTTCTGGTCTCTGAAAAATTTGTCTGACTGAGGAGTTAGGAATTCGCCAGTGTGAATTGCCTACACAGTGAGAAACATCATAGCCCGGAGGAATTCGAACCTCAAATATCCGACCGTTGCTGTCCTACATGCCAGCTGACCTAAAAATATCTACCCACCTAACGGTCATATCCTGAAGGGAATTTATATTTTATCATGTCGGGCTGCTCCCTAGGCTATAAATAGCTGCCCCTTACAACCACTAGCTGGTTGGCTGCTCCGAGAGAAACTGACACTTGTCATTTGAGAGCATCCCATCCTCCGAGGACTTTGATCGAAAATCGTCAAGTGAGGAAATACCCAAATCCCAAACCCAAACACCTACAAACCCAAAGTGATTGAGCATCACTGAAGAGATTGTTCCTGCGTGGAACCGATGTTTGTTACCTTTGAGGACCGTGTATCCTCCAAACAGTTAGGTGTCATGGTCTGAGCATCCAAGAGGAATTGTGGATCACCGAGTGACCGAGTTTGTGAAGGTTTGGAAGTCACCTGTGAAGACTTACCACTACTGTTGGGCGAGATTTGCATGATCTTAGCTCAAGGAGAATACGGTGAGGACTGTGTGTCCAGGACTGTGTGTCCTCGAGTTTAAATACTCAGCCGCTCCAACCAGACGTATAACTGTCACAACAGTTGGAACTGGTCGACCAAATCATTGTTTTCACCGAGCCTATTGGTTCTATTTCCTCAACCCTTTCATTTTATCTGTTATGTGTTGATGAACCTGATCATTACTATTTGAAGACTTTGACTGAAGACTTTCTCTAATTCCTCAATCCTATTTCTTCAGTCAATTTGTCTTCATCTTGCTTATCTTGTGTTTACGCTTTATGTACTCTGTGTTTTGTCTTTCATTTCATCATGAAGACTATGATGTTGCTCTATTATGCTTATACCTGAGTACTTATTCTACGGCAAGTAGTTCTTCGCTTAGGAATTTCCTCACCCTGAAATTCCTTAGTGAAGAATTCATAAAAATTGCCTATTCACCCCCCCCCCCCCCCGCTAGTCGACCTAACGCACTTTCAATTGGTATCAGAGCAAGGTACTCCCTTGTTCTGTGTGATTTTGGTTTAACCACCTGGAGTTTTAGTTATGTCAATTGCAGGTATGATCAAGGTCTCGGCTAGGTGTCCTACCTTTGATGGGACAGACTACCCCCACTAGAAGAAGAAGATGCGCATGCATCTTGAGGCAATTGATAATGATCTCTGGTGTGTTGTGCAAAATGGTATTCCTTCAGACACTCCGTTTGTGAATGCTGCTGACGTGAAGATATTCAAGCAACTCGATTCTCAAGCGAAGAATATCATATGTGGCCATCTGAGAAAAGGACAGTATGACAGAGTGAGTGCTTTGGAAACTGCCAAGCTGATTTGGGACAGGCTGTCCAAGGTCAACGAAGGAGTCTCAACTCAACATGACTCCCAAGTTGATGTTCTTCACAATCTCTTCAACCGCTTCAAGAGACTCGATAACGAAAATGTTCAGCAAACCATCGATCGCCTCACTGACATCTCAGCTTCAAGCTCTTGGTGCCACTGACATCACCGACCATGAGGTGGTGAAGAAATTGCTGAGATCTCTTGATACCTTGTTCGATACCCTCGCACTGATGATTCAAGAGCGAGGTGATTACAAGTCACTAGATCCCGCTGGTATCCTCGAGAGGCTAAACACTCATGAGTTCCAGCTTGCTGAGAAGAAAGATCTCTATGGACCAAGCTATGGAAGATCACGTGCTCTGAAGGCCAAGGCAGTGTGTGAGTCTGAAGCTGAAGACTCTGGTAGCAGCCTTGGTGATCCTGAAGAACCGAGCCAGGAGCTAGCTATGCTCGTGAAGAAATTCCAGAAGTTCTCTCGTTGTGGTCGCTTTGGAAAGTCTTCAAGAAATGATGATTCCTCATCTCGTGACTACAAGAAGAGAACTTGCCAAAAATGCAAGAAACCTGGTCATTACATGTCTAATTGTCCTCTGTGGGCAAAGGAATCAAAGAAGAAGAAGCGCAAAGATGATGACTCTGACGACTCGAAGAAGAAGAAGAAATCTTCAAAGTCTTCATCAAAATCTTCAAAATCTTCATCTCACAAGAAGAGCAGTTCCAAGAAGGCCCGGGCATTCATTGGCAAGGAAATGGACTCTGAAGCTGAATCTGAGGATAACGTGGAAGAGGAGGAATCTGAGGAATCAGACTCTGGTGTGGCGAGCTTAGCCCTCGCTACTGCTTACGTCAGCAAGTCCATCTTCAACACAGAACAAAATGGCCTCCCCAAATCTATTGACAAAAGTGTCGATGACTATGCTCCCACCTACTGCTTCATGGAAAAATATGCCAAGGTACTCAAACATTCCACCTCTGACTCTAGTGAGGATGAATCTGATGACAATCTTAAGCCTAGCTATTCCAAACTTGCTAGAATTGCTGTTAAACAACAAAAGACTTTACAAAAGATTCAAACTCAACTAGACAGAAGCGATGACCTGTTGGGTGAGGAATTGAATCGAACCAAGTCTCTGACCGATAATCATCAGAGACTTCAGACTAAGTTTGACAACCTTCAAAATCATCATAACACTCTCTTAACTAATCATGAGAAACTTTCTTATAAATTTCTTCAGAGAAAGCAAGATCTTGAGAAGTTAAGAGTGAGGTATGAAGATCTTCAGAAGGAAAACGATTCATTGCTTGCTCAACAGATCAGTTCCGCTCAGGAAGAATTTATTCCACCATGTTTGAAATGCATTGAACGTGAATCTGCTAATTCATCACCTGAATGTTCAAATGCTTCTACTGCTGTAAATTCTTCAACTGTCTCTGTGGTCACAATTTCCTCATCTGAGGATACCACAAGTATCACTAACGATGATGCAGGTCTGAAGGAATTGTATGTAACAGACATTTACAAAAGCCTCAAAGGGCATCAAACTCTATGTGATGTGCTTAAAAAGCAGATCTTGAACAGGAACCCTAGGAAAGAGGGTATTGCCTTTGAGAGGAAACTCAATGCTGATGGAACCTACTAGAAACCTGAGCAGTACCCCAAAACCTCATGGGTTGCTGCAAAAGGACCTGATGTAGATCCATGCACTTTATCTGGCTTTACCTGTGATTCTTCATATTCCTCTGATGAGTCATTTGACTCCAACTATAAACTGTTTAAGAATCAGGATGGTGAAGTATTTTCTCGATATGTTGGAACTAACTGCGGGAACGGTCCCCCTATGAAGAAAATCTGGGTTCCAAGAAGATGCCTTGAAAATCTTCAGGTGAATGTCATCATGACACCACCCGTGAAGAATAGGAACCCCAGATCAAATTCTTCATATGGATCAAGATCTTCATATGGATCAAGATCTTCATATGGATCCAAGTCCTCATAAGGACCAAATTCTTCATATGGATCAAATTCCTCATGTGGATCAAAATCCTCATATGAACATCATCGTGCTAACACTTTTGTTTCGCAGGGAAAGTCGAAAGGCTATGAATATGAGCATTATTCTTCAAATCATTATGTTGATAAGTCCTCGAAGAATTTCTCTGCTTATTCATATGCTTACCCTAACCACTCTTCTGTGAAACGAACTGCACTGGATTCTATGCCATCATTTTCTTACGGAGCTCGCAGAGTGATGAACTCTTTGCCACCCCTCCAGATGTGGGTGGTGAAGAAAAATAACCAATCTCTTATGCAGGGTTAGGTCTCCAAACGAACTTAATCATCTGAAGAAATTGCTGGAGACCTGAATGTGCTTGAATGGACGCAAGCTAATCATGAAGAAATGAATTACTCATTTCTCACGTCCTCACATTACTATTGCTATATCTATTACATCTGATGAAATTGATATCATATTCTTCCCTGATGAAGTTTATGGGTTCATAAGTTGCACTAATTCATCTGCAGGATGAACAACCCAAAGCTACTGAGTGGGTCCTCGATAGTGGATGTACAAATCACATGACTAGTGACAGGAACCTGTTGATGGACACTGATTTGTCACCATCTCATCTGAAGCATATCACCTACACTGACAAAGGAAAAAAGCAAGGTATTGGGTCTAGGTAAGGTTGCGATCTCAAAGGATAGACACATGGACAAAGTCATGCTTGTCGAGTCCTTAGGATTCAACCTCATGCCTGTCTTAATGCTTTGTGATCTTGATATGGTTGTTGTCTTTGGCTAATTTCGTTGCCTTGTGCTAATGGAATCTAACAACCCCAAAGTCTTCGAAGGCTTTAGGAATGGAGACTTGTATATTGTTGATTTCTCTACAGGACCACAACCTGCCACATGTCTACTTGCGAAAGCTTCAGAATGATGGCTATGGCATCGACGACTTGGTCATGCTGGGATGAGGAACTTGCATACATCGCGAAGAAGAAGCATGTCATTAGCATCGAGGGTGTCAAATTCCTCAAAGATCATCTTTGTGGGGCTTGTGAGGCTGGAAAGATCGCCAGATCGAAGCATTCCTCGATGACTATCATGACCACTTATCGTCCCTTTGAATTACTTCATATGGATCTCTTTGGCCCTACTCATTATTCCACTTTCGCTAGCTCTGCATCTTTATATGGCTTTGTCATAGTTGATGACTATTCTCGTTACACATGGGTACATATGATCACTTACAAAAATGAAGTGCTGGAAGTCTTCAAACGATTTTCCTCAAGGGCTTCCACAAACTTCGGTGTGAAGAGCAAGCATATAAGGAGTGATAATGGAAGTGAGTTCAAGAACACTGGACTTGATGAATATCTTGATATACTTGGTATTACTCACGAGTTATCTGCTCCTTATACTCCTCAGCAGAATGGCGTAGTGGAGCGCAAGAACCGAACTCTTGTTGAGATAGCTGGCACTATGCTTGATGAATACAAGACGCCTCAGCGCTTCTGGCCTGAAGCCGTCAATGCCGGGTGCCACATCATCAACAGGGTATATCTTCACAAATTCTTCAAAAAAACCTCATATGAACTCCTCACTAACAAGAAACGCAATGTGAGTTATTTCAAAGTCTTCGGTGCTAAATGCTGGATTAGAGATCCTGACCATCAGTCTAAGTTTGCACCGAAAGCACATGAGGGTTTTATGCTTGGTTACGAAACGGACTCGCACATCCATAGAGTCTTCAACCTAAATCATCACAAGGTAGTTGAAACTCTAGACGTGCGGTTCGATGAAACTAATGGCTCACAAAGAGAGCACCTACCTCCCGTGCTAGATGAAATGTCACCTGAGGAATCCATCAAGTTCAAAGCTACTGAGGATATCATCCCCACCAAAGAATCTGCTCAAGAAGTCATTCCAGATCGTGAAGAAAATCATAATGGTGCTACTGAAGAAACTGGTCCTGAAGAAATTGCTTGACCAAAGCAAAATCTTCAACCCGCACATCCTCGCATAGCAAACAAAGTGCAAATCAAGAAGATCATCAATGACATCCAAGCACCAGGTCCACTCACACGCTCAAAAGCTTCACATTTATCTAACTTTTGTGGGCATTTTGCGTTTGTCTCTATCTCAGAGCCCACCAAAGTTGATGAATCATTCATGGGATCTGAGTGGATTCAAGCCATGCAAGATGAATTGCATCAATTCAAGCTCAACAACGTGTGGGAGCTTGTCAAGCGACCAGACCCACGCAAGCACAATATCATCGGTACCAAATGGATGTACCACAACAAACAAGAGAAAAATGGCCTCGTGGTGAGGAATAAGGCTCGTCTTGTAGCTCAAGGCTACACACAGGTTGAAGGAATTGATTTCGATGAAACTTTTGCACCTGTTGCTAGACTTGAGGCTATTCACATATTTCTTGCTTATGCTAACCATCATAATATCATCTTACATCAAATGGATGTGAAAAGTGCATTCCTCAATGGTAAGGTTGAGGAAGAAGTATATGTTGCTCAACCACCAGATTTTCAGGATCCAAAATTCCCAGATCACGTCTACAGACTCAACAAGGCCCTATATGGCCTCAAGCAAGCACCTCGGGCGTGGTATGACACACGGAAGGAATTCCTCATGAAGAATGGCTTCAAACCCGGTTCACTTGACCCAACTCTTTTCACCAAAGCATATGATGATGAATTATTTGTGTGCCAAATATATGTTGATGACATTATTTTTGGCTTTACTAACCAACGTTACAGTGATGAATTTGCCTTTATGATGAGTGAAGAATATCAAATGTTTATCATGGGAGAATTGAAATTCTTTTTAGGTCTTCATATTCGTCAACAATACAATGGCATATTCATATCTCAGGAGAAATACCTCAAGGATTTATTGAGGAAATTTGGAATGCAAGACTGCAAAGGCGTCAAAATTCCTATGCCCACAAATGGCCATCTATGCACTGATGAAAATGGTAAAGACTTCGATCAAAAGGTATACCGCTCCATGATTGGCTCTTTATTGTACCTGTGTGCATCTAGGCCGGATATAATGCTTAGTGTTTGCATGTGTGCCCGATTTCAAGCGACACCGAAGGAATCACACCATAAGGTTGTGAAGCATATTCTTCGATATCTAGCTCACACACCAACACTTGGATTATGGTATCCCAAGTGCTCTTCCTTTGATCTCATTGTATATTCATACTCTGACTATGCTGGTGATCATGTGGACCACAAGTAAACGTCACGCACTTGTCATTTCCTCAGACGATCCTTGGTATGTTAGTCCTCGAAGAAACAGAACTACGTATCACTCTCTACTTTTGAAGTTGAATACATTCCTGCTGGATCTTGCTGTGCTCAATTACTGTGGATGAAGCAAACACTCAAGGACTAGGGCATCGATGTGAAGAATGTGTCGCTCTACTGCAATAATGAGAGTGCCATCAAGATTACTCATAACCCAGTTCAGCACTCGAAGACAAAGCACATCCATATTCGTCATCATTTTCTTCGTGACCATGTGTTGAAGGGCGACATCTCCATCAACCACGCATGTACTGAAGACCAGTTGGCCGATATCTTCACCAAGCCCTTGGATGAGAAGAGATTTAGCAAATTGCAGTGTGACCTAAATATCCTAGAATCTTCGAATGTTCTTTGAAAAGGACACACATCCTAACAATTATGCTGACTTGATGACTTAGATGTGCAACACACGAAGTAACGTTTTTCTTCAATCAATGAAGACTAACCCTCTAAGTGTGAAGAAATTGATTCTCAGAACCCTATGACAATTGTACGCGGTGTCTGAAATCAGCTTTCTTATACGGTGGGTTACGCCCCCAACCAAAGTTGAAAATCTTCAATTTGAGATTTTCCTCATTTTTGAAATTCCTCAGTTTTTCAAATTCTTCAACTTTGCATTGTCTTCACTATTTCTGTCATTGTTCTTCACTGACTATATATATACTTGAGTTTTTATGGCATCTATATCATTCACTTATTGCTATTTCTTCAAGTCACTACATCCTACTGGGATCCTCGAGAGGCTAAACACTCATGAGTTCCAGCTTGCTGAGAAGACGATCTCTATGGACCAAGCTACGGAAGATCACGTGCTCTGAAGGCCAAGGCAGTGTGTGAGTCTGAAGCTGAAGACTCTGGTAGCAGCCTTGGTGATCCTAAAGAACTGAGCCAGGAGCTAGCTATGCTCGTGAAGAAATTCCAGAAGTTCTCTCGTCGTGGTCGCTTTGGAAAGTCTTCAAGAAATGATGATTCCTCATCTCGTGACTACAAGAAGAGAACTTGCCAAAAATGCAGGAAACCTGGTCATTACATGTCTGATTGTCCTCTGTGGGCAAAGGAATCAAAGAAGAAGAAGCGCAAAGATGATGACTCTGACGACTCGAAGAAGAAGAAGAAATCTTCAAAGTGTTCATCAAAATCTTCAAAATCTTCATCTCACAAGAAGAGCAGTTCCAAGAAGGCCCGGGCATTCATTGGCAAGGAAATGGACTCTGAAGCTGAATCTGAGGATAACGTGGAAGAGGAGGAATCTGAGGAATCAGACTCTGGTGTGGCGAGCTTAGCCCTCGCTACTGCTTACGTCAGCAAGTCCATCTTCAACACAGAACAAAATGGCCTCCCCAAATCTATTGACAAAAGTGTCGATGACTATGCTCCCACCTACTGCTTCATGGCAAAATATGCCAAGGTACTCAAACATTCCACCTCTGACTCTAGTGAGGATGAATCTGATGACAATCTTAAGCCTAGCTATTCCAAACTTGCTAGAATTGCTGTTAAACAACAAAAGGCTTTACAAAAGATTCAAACTCAACTAGACAGAAGCGATGACCTGTTGGGTGAGGAATTGAATCGAACCAAGTCTCTGACCGATAATCATCAGAGACTTCAGACTAAGTTTGACAACCTTCAAAATCATCATAACACTCTCTTAACTAATCATGAGAAACTTTCTTATGAATTTCTTCAGAGAAAGCAAGATCTTGAGAAGTTAAGAGTGAGGTATGAAGATCTTCAGAAGGAAAACGATTCATTGCTTGCTCAACAGATCAGTTCCGCTCAGGAAGAATTGATTCCACCATGTTTGAAATGCATTGAACGTGAATCTGCTAATTCATCACCTGAATGTTCAAATGCTTCTACTGCTGTAAATTCTTCAACTGTCTCTGTGGTCACAATTTCCTCATCTGAGGATACCACAAGTATCACTGACGATGATGCAGGTCTGAAGGAATTGTATGTAACAGACATTTACAAAAGCCTCAAAGGGCATCAAACTCTATGTGATGTGCTTAAAAAGCAGATCTTGAACAGGAACCCTAGGAAAGAGGGTATTGCCTTTGAGAGGAAACTCAATGCTGATGGAACCTACTAGAAACCTGAGCAGTACCCCAAAAACCTCATGGGTTGCTGCAAAAGGACCTGATGTAGATCCATGCACTTTATCTGGCTTTACCTGTGATTCTTCATATTCCTCTGATGAGCCATTTGACTCCAACTATAAACTGTTTAAGAATCAGGATGGTGAAGTATTTTCTCGATATGTTGGAACTAACTGCGGGAACGGTCCCCCTATGAAGAAAATCTGGGTTCCAAGAAGATGCCTTGAAAATCTTCAGGTGAATGTCATCCTGACACCACCCGTGAAGAATAGGAACCCCAGATCAAATTCTTCATATGGATCAAGATCTTCATATGGATCAAGATCTTCATATGGATCCAAGTCCTCATAAGGACCAAATTCTTCATATGGATCAAATTCCTCATGTGGATCAAAATCCTCATATGAACATCATCGTGCTAACACTTTTGTTTCGCAGGGAAAGTCGAAAGGCTATGAATATGAGCATTATTCTTCAAATCATTATGTTGATAAGTCCTCGAAGAATTTCTCTGCTTATTCATATGCTTACCCTAACCACTCTTCTGTGAAACGAACTGCACTGGATTCTATGCCATCATTTTCTTATGGAGCTCGCAGAGTGATGAACTCTTTGCCACCCCTCCAGATGTGGGTGGTGAAGAAAAATAACCAATCTCTTATGCAGGGTTAGGTCTCCAAACGAACTTAATCATCTGAAGAAATTGCTGGAGACCTGAATGTGCTTGAATGGACACAAGCTAATCATGAAGAAATGAATTACTCATTTCTCACGTCCTCACATTACTATTGCTATATCTATTACTGCTGATGAAATTGATATCATATTCTTCCCTGATGAAGTATATGGGTTCATAAGTTGCACTAATTCATCTGCAGGATGAACAACCCAAAGCTACTGAGTGGGTCCTCGATAGTGGATGTACAAATCACATGACTAGTGACAGGAACCTGTTGATGGACACTGATTTGTCACCATCTCATCTGAAGCATATCACCTACACTGACAAAGGAAAAAAGCAAGGTATTGGGTCTAGGTAAGGTTGCGATCTCAAATGATAGACACATGGACAAAGTCATGCTTGTCGAGTCCTTAGGATTCAACCTCATGACTGTCTTAATGCTTTGTGATCTTGATATGGTTGTTGTCTTTGGCTAATTTCGTTGCCTTGTGCTAATGGAATCTAACAACTCCAAAGTCTTCGAAGGCTTTAGGAATGGAGACTTGTATATTGTTGATTTCTCTGCAGGACCACAACCTGCGACATGTCTACTTGCGAAAGCTTCAGAATGCTGGCTATGGCATCGACGACTTGGTCATGATGGGATGAGGAACTTGCATACACTCGCGAAGAAGAAGCATATCATTGGCATCGAGGGTGTCAAATTCCTCAAAGATCATCTTTGTGGGGCTTATGAGGCTGGAAAGATAACCAGATCCAAGCATTCCTCGAAGACTATCATGACCACTTATCGTCCCTTTGAATTACTTCATATGGATCTCTTTGGCCCTACTCATTCTTCCACTTTCGCTAGCTCTGCATCTTTATATGGCTTTGTCATAGTTGATGACTATTCTCGTTACACATTGGTACATATGATCACTTACAAAAATGAAGTGCTGGAAGTCTTCAGACGATTT